>NW_026124298.1:22500-27121 GCF_025177605.1 Cucumis melo
ACGTCTACAAACAAGAGGATTTAATCGGAAATATCGACAGATTCCTGTGTGTGGAGTCCAAATAAATATGAAAATGAAATAAAAAAGATCCACTGTTCTAATTTCATCCTTATCGAATTTGAATATCAGAATAGTGGATATAGTCATGATTCAACGGGTTAGGTCCACTTACTTTTTATTTTTTTTTTTGTTGATTTCGAATCTTTATAATTGATTGGAATAATGAAAAATAGGAATATTTTGGAATTCAAGGAAACAACTTATGATGAGTCATTAGAATCATGATAGATTATTTGAATCTATTCTAAGGATTAGAATAGAATCTAGAATAAAATAATAGAATTTATATATTCTATAGAATAAGAAAATATATAAATTCTAGAATTAGAAATTCTAGAATCAAAATAATAAAAAAATGTGTCACTATATAATTTCTAATTTTGAGTTTCTAACTATAATTACTATTATATTATTCATTATAATAATAACTTGGTATAATTAAAGATAACTTTTTTATAAAAAAATGAAATTAAAATGATAGGGTTTGTACTTTTTTTATTACAAAAAAAAAAACAATATGTCGTCTATTCTCCCCTCAATCAAATATGAATACTACGGCTGGAGTTTTATGAAAAAAGCCAAAGCCCCTTATCGGATTTGAACCGATGACTTACGCCTTACCATGGCGTTACTCTACCACTGAGTTAAAAAGGCCTATTTGATTCAATTTCTGAGTCAGACACTAGCCACGATGAGTTGAGTGTATATAATTATTATAAATTATAAATAATAAGATATGTACATAAATATATCTTATCTACATAGTCGCTCATTGAGTAACGAAAAATTGGATTTATCTAATGAGTATAGGTAAAATAGTTTTTTGATATTGGATTTGATCAATGCAATGAATTGTTTCATCATACGACCGATCCCTAATTAAATTGATGAGCCCCATCCTAACGAAATGAATTTGATTCATACATGTACACACACGAATTGAACATAGATACATTCACCGAATCATTGATAAAGCAATTCTATTTGGCGAGAAAAAAATTTTCAATAACTTGTTGATCCCTATCCCCAGATTTCAAAATTTATCGTTTTTTAATTTCTTGGCTTAGTGTGAGATCGAAATATACCTAACCTAATCTTAACAATGAGTGAATCAATGAGTGAAAGTATGAGAAATGGAGTTTAATCCTGTTTATAGCATATGGCAGACCAATTCCCGAAGGGTACTAGCCTTCGTATTATTTAAATAAAAAAAGAATAAAATAAAAAAAGAATATTTTTTTTTCTAATATTTATTATTTTTGTTTATTTTAGAGGTTTCCTCTAATCACTACTAATCACTATTTTCATTTGATATTCTATAATATAAGTAATATAACTATATATTCCAATTTGCAAATTTATGTATATTATTTAAATGAAATAAATAAAAAAAAAATGCAATTTAAAATAAAATAATTTCTATATAGAATTATATGGGGAATGGTGATTAGAATGAACGATTCATAAATAGAAATCACAAATAAAAAAATTTCGATGGAATAATGAAAGAAAGAAAAATACGTCGAATTGCATCATATTAGTCCATTATATTTATTTTATATTGACAATTTCAAAAAACTATTCATACTATGATCATAGTATGATGGCAGTCGGGCAAGTATGCCCCCATCGTCTAGTGGTCCAGGACATCTCTCTTTCAAGGAGGCAGCGGGGATTCGACTTCCCCTGGGGGTAGGGTACTACGAAAGGAAGTTGATCATGGATTATCAACAAGCTTGGAATTGATTCTTCCCGGGTCGATGCCCGAGCGGTTAATGGGGACGGACTGTAAATTCGTTGGCAATATGTCTACGCTGGTTCAAATCCAGCTCGGCCCAATATATCGCGTATCCACCATAAAATGATATAACCTATTTGTCCTTCTACAGAAATACTTGACTTGATATGAAAGAATAAAAAAAAAAACTCTTTTTTTATTCATTGACAGATTGATAATCAATCAATTTTACAATAACGAAAAAATAAATATTAATCCATGCTTCTCACACTAAAGTCCATGTCTCCGCGCATATCAATCTATTACTTTATTACTCGCGTCTCTGTCTGGTAGAATATGACAATTCGAATCAAAAATCTACATAGAAAGGTTTGAAGGAAATTAAATCAACAACATATGTTGTACACTTTATTTCCCTGGGATTGTAGTTCAATTGGTCAGAGCACCGCCCTGTCAAGGCGGAAGCTGCGGGTTCGAGTCCCGTCAGTCCCGATGGATCCAAATCCAATAAAAAAAAAAATACATCAATTAATCTCTTCCTTTCCTGTGAAAGAGAGAACAAATAACATAACTGAATTTTATTCCAAACGGGATCTCTCTTATTTTTTTTCCACATTTTTCAACAAAAAAATATGGGAATTTTGATTTCTTCAACGAGTACTAATTGATGGGAGAAAGACATATGTGCCATATGTGAATTACCACAATTATTGGTAGCATCATATTCAGGATTCGAAGGCGTACTGGGTCTAGTTGATTACGCCCGATTTTTCTAATGAAATAGAGTACTATACGTTTCCGGAAAGCACATACATAAAGGGAATTTGGACGATACAAAATAAAGTTTACATAGTAAACTTTGATCTAATTTTTCGTCTGAAAGCAAAATATATCCGTTCTGGCTCCGATTTTTTGTAACCTCAATTAGTAAATTCAATTACTAATTTGAATTTGAAATAATCTATCTTATTAAAATTTAACACTTAACTTTTGATATATACGTCCCACTACTAATTCAAGGAAAGAGGATATTAATACAAACAAGGATCCCATCTATCTCTCTTAGTGAGGTAATTAAGAATTTTTGAAAGTTTAAGTTTCGTTTTTATTTCTTTTTTTTAAGAAGATTTTATAAGTACAAAAAAAAGGAAGGAGTTTAGTTCGAACCTACCTCCTTTTCCTTTTTTGAATTTCGCTGCTATTCTTTGCTTGAGTTTGTTTATAAACAATGTAAGGGTAAAGGTAGTCTGATGAGACTTCATCAGATGATTGCATTGAATAAGAGGGCAGTAGATTATAGAAAAGAAAGAATGCAAAAAATTATAAATAAAAAAAAGTAACGAAATTCTTGATTGCATCAGGAATCCCATTTTGTTTAAATTCGGTATGGATAAAAGATCTTCCTATGTTATACTATTCAATTCTCGACGATGAATCGATTTGATAGCTCCGATATTGTTATTCATGATATTTTAATACGATTCGATATCATCGAGATGCAACGCATCCCCTTGAATTTACAAGCGAAACATTTATCATCTCTATGGGATTAAATCCCGAGTTATTGCGAATAAAAAATGAAACGATGATATTATGGAAGTAAATATTCTCGCATTTATTGCTACTGCACTGTTCATTCTAGTTCCGACCGCCTTTTTACTTATAATATACGTAAAAACAATCAGTCAAAGTGATTAATTTGAATTAACCTTGACGTTTTAGTTCTTATCAATGATTGAAGATAAGAAAAATGAAAAGCATTAAAATTTCGCGTCTTAAATGAAATTGGCGGACTAGAATTATCAGTATTCTACGAGAGAAGTATTCGATAAGATCCGATAGTATGGTAGAAAGAAATATATGAATCCTTCTACCATACTATCTATTATTGTTATTGAAGTGTATAAATATAAAATTGTACTCTATAAAAATAGAGGTTGAATATCGATCAATTTGAATATAGATGAATATACAATATATATCTTTCTATTTATATATAGATATCATATCAATTACATATATGTAATATTAATCTAATATACATAGTGGCCCAATTCTATTTCTTTGCTTCATAATTCATGTTGATTAGAATGAATCTGAAATCAAATAATCGAAAGGCCACTAATTTTTTTTTAGCATTCGAAAGAAGTAATTGATTGAGCAGTTGACAGATGATCCAGGAGTTCGGTTCCATGGGAACTTTTTATCTTCGGATTTCGAAAAGAATTAGCAAACCCCATTTTTATTTAACGTTTGAAGCATGATATGAAATGAGTTCCCTAAAACAAGAAAAAATCCTATTTTGAAAATAACTAAAATACTAATAATAATAAATAAAAGAAGTGGTAAGCACGTAATATGTGGGTGGCTACCCCGAGGTACTATCTTATTATGAGGTAGTATATTATTATGCGTAGTATCTCATTGGACAACCACTATGTCTATGTTCTTTCGTGTTGAAAGTATGGATCCACTTAAAAACTTATAATCCGAACTCTTTTTTTTTTTACTTTTCAAAATAAAAGAAAAAAAGTTTTGCAGAACGATCTATAAAATAAACCAAAAACAATACAGTTTTATTTTTCAATTAGTAGTACTTCTAGAGTCCACTTCTTCCCCATACTACGAGGGAAAGAGAAAATGTAAAGACTACCATTAAAGCAGCCCAAGCGAGACTTACCATATCCATGTGAATTATGTCCCCTATCTCTATGAATATAAAAGAATTATTCCATTATTGCTCACTAATAATTATTATTCACTAATAATAGTGGAATCACTAGCGCATAGTCAAAAAGAGATTCGGGCACAACACCATTGATG
>NW_026124299.1:0-24230 GCF_025177605.1 Cucumis melo
ATTAAGCTACGGAGGACCTGGGCGCAGCTTCAAAGAAGAAGGGATACCGATCCTTTTGACTGATTTATTCCACTTAAGTGAAGCTCGAAGCAGGCAGCTGAGTGAGGGAGGTCATAGAATGAATAAGAAGAAAAGGAGATTCTTTACCATTTTCTGATTTAGATATAGATAGACTCTTACAAAGATCAGCATCGTAGGCGCGAAGCAGAAACTACGGAGGACGAGTTTCTTATTCCACTAAGCCTGAGAAGAAGAAAGAAGGACTCAAGAGGAGGGGCGAAGCCAAACGACTTTAAAGAGTGCAGAGCGCAACTAAGAAAACCGGTTTGAGAGTCCTACGGAGAAATCCTCCGGTTTCAGACTCCCCCGTAGTAGGAGTCTGATTCCGTGCCGCCTAGAATGCAACTCCTTCTCCGCCTCTTCATTGAAGTCTTTGAAAAGAAGAAAAACCTCTTTTTTCTGGTTTTTTTCGCTTCGCCCCGATCCTTACGGCGTAGTAGGAGTTCTTATTCCTTGCCTCTGCACTCCTTCCCTTCGTCTTCTCTGTCTCGCAGTTCCACTCAAGACCAAGGGCTTTCGTACTGATTTTAGGCCATAAATCAAAGATAGGGGTCTCGCTCAATTACTCTTGTTCTACAGCTATACGCTCTCTCTATTCTAACCGCTACGCGTGGAAGGGGAGACTATTTCTTTTCATCTTTGGCGTCCTCTAATGAATGGCACAAGAGAGATGAACCTCTTATTCAACTACGACTTCTGACTCAGACTCAAGAGCCACAGCCGTCTCTTTCTGAGGCTTCTCTCGGGCTAACTTCTCACTTCTTTCAGTGACTCATGAAACTGAAGCTTCTTCTTAGTTCGATCTCTTTCTCTGAAAGATATTCCCTATTCCCTAGCATTCTGGTCTGGCAACTTCATTCCTCTCCAGCTTGACTTTAGATCTTCCTATCCGCTAAGGAAAGAAGCTACTAATCCGACTAAGTCAGGTCTCGCGGACTCTTAGTTTCCCATGGCTACCTTCTTCTTAGAGGAAGACCTCTCCCTACATCAGATAACCCGAGAAAAGAGCTCCTTCGCCTATACTAAGTTGACTGAGGCTCCTTTCTTCCAGTCTCGCTTCCTAAACTCATTCTTCATCCTTATCATTCCCCTTCATCCTCTTTATGTGACTCATTGTGTGACCTTTCCCCTTGTTCATTGAGGCGGTAAGATGAATGAAAGACTGATTTTCTTTTCATCTTGACACGTAGAGAAATAGTAAAAAAAACAGGCTTGAAGATCAGATTATGGGACATGTATGGACCAGGAATCATCTATTTATTTGCCTTAGTAAGGCATGAAATGCCCTACCGATCAACTTCAGAGGCATACTCAGCTACTTCAACTGCTACTGGGACGAGGGATTCTGCCTCCCGATGATCAGAGATCTCGCTTCTGGCCAAGCCAAATATTCCTTGAAAGAGTTTTCCTGTGAGTTGAAGGAATGAAATGATAAGGAAAGAACTCTTTTTATAGTATAGTTCGCGCGGAGTCTTGACTCAGTTTAGGCTGAGGCTTCCAGCTATTCAGGAAATGTAGGATGAGAATAGTCAAGATGAAAGAACTTCCAAGTCTTCCTCAACAGGAGGAACTGCAAGGAGAGCATCTGAAAGAGATGTGACCTTGCCCGAGTCAACTAACTCTGCTGGCCTAGCCTCTTCTGGGGTTCTCCTTCACAGGTTTTTTAGGTCATATCTTTGGGGCAGGTGAGATCTGATTCTTTTTCTGAGAAAAGCTCTTCTTTCATTATAGATTATTAGTATGAGTAGATGGGGAAAGCCTCTGGAGGTCTGGCCTCCTTTCTTGTCTTGCTAATCCATTTCCGGACTGGATGCCTATATGCCTTTCATATTATCTTCACGGCCTACCTTTCTTTAAAGAGGGATGTAGGATTGGATGAAATAGCGAGACTTAGATAATTAGATAAGAAGAGAGTGCGCGCTGGGCTTTTGACTTCGCCCTGCCTGCTTTCTGATTTTAGATATATATATTTCTGGGTTCAGACTCTTATGTAGTGCCTAGGTCTTTTTCATAGTCTTCGTCATCATCGACACCGATACATTGCTTACATTGGTTTTGGATAATCTTGAGAAATCGTTCAAATCCATACATTGGTTTTGGATAGTTTGAGAAAGAATTAATAAAGAAGATACATTGCTTTCTGATAATCTTTCGTCTTAATATTGTTTTTGATAATCTTGAGAAAGAATTAATATGATACATTGATTTTTGCTGAATATTCTTTTCGAAAGTCTTTCGTCATCCTTAAGTTCATTAATACTCCGATACATTTCTTTTGGATAATCTTTCGTCTACGATACCTTTGTTTTTGTATCTTTCTTTTCGAAAGTCTTGAGAAAATCTTAATATTGTTTTTGAGAGTCTTTCGTCATCATTAAGTTCGTTCAAATCCATACGATACATTTCTTTTTTCTAGTCTTGAGAAAGAATGAAGATTGTTTTTTTATCTTTCTTTTTTCTAGTCTTGATAAAGAATGAAGATTGGCTTCTTAAGATTTGATATAGTATTCGTCATCATGAACATCGCATCTTAATATTCTTCATAGTCTGATTAATCATTAATACCTTTTTCTTGTTTTCATTTGGATAGTTTTTCTAAAGCAAG
Source organism: Cucumis melo (assembly GCF_025177605.1). Taxonomy (NCBI): domain Eukaryota; kingdom Viridiplantae; phylum Streptophyta; class Magnoliopsida; order Cucurbitales; family Cucurbitaceae; genus Cucumis; species Cucumis melo. The sequence continues at coordinate 2,666 of NW_026124299.1, forward strand.
AAAAAGAGAGTAGGGGGACCACTACTGCCGAGAAAGATCCCTTTCAAGACCGGGATTCCAAGACGGATCCCTCGCCTAATCCGGCCTAACCTTCTTCTTGGTCGTAAAAAGACTGGTTCTTCAGCCTTACGGACCCCCTCTAATCTAAGTGGAGGAGTTCTTATCTACCGGTCTCCTTCTATCTGCGATCCTCCTTATTCTTCTGACTGCATTCCTATGTCTTTACTGGAATCAGATCTCCCGCCCCGCTAGAACTCGATAAAGTGGCTTTCCTCCTTTCCCGCGCATGCACTCGGCCTATGCCGACGAGGTACCGCCGCACTCCGTAATGGACGTCTTTTCCTTCTTGATTCATATCCTTTTGTCTCAGGATGAAAGAGAAGGGGGGCCCTCTTATCCTCCGTCTAGGCTTATACACCTTGGATTTCGTACTTCAGCCTTATGCGCTCAAGCGACCAACCTAAGCGTAGGCTTGGGCTCCAAGGGAGAAGGCCGTTGACTTGCAGCATTTCCAAAGAGAAAGGTTCGAAGAGAGAGGCGGAGCAAGATAAAGGAGAGGAATTTGATAGACGCCCACTAGACGGAGTCCTTTATTCATTCAGCCAAAATTTGCTCAACCGATAGGGAAGAGGAATTGCCCTGTGATTTGAGGACTAGGCGAGACCTCTTAGCAAAGAAGGCTTTGGAACTCCTTCTACCACCACCCCGCGGGATGATCTCTCTCATTATCTCTTTCATAAGATAGACCCCGAAGTCCATAATAAGATCGATTAAGATATAAGGAAGAATATCGGGCGAAGGCAAAGAAAAGATAATATTGTTAAGGGGTTGACGATTCTTTTTTATCTGATCTTTTTTCATATAAAACCTACCTTCTCGGACTCCGCTGAACTCATTCTAATTCCTCTTACTGACTCAACTGGGAATTGAGAATAGAGCTCCGACCCTAACCCTAGAATTCTGAGTTCGCCCTCCTTCCCCTACGATCCCCGATCGGCTGCTCCGCACCCTAGTTCGCGCCTTTCCCCCGAACCCGAGAAAAGAGAGTTTATTATGGGTTCTTTTCCCGGGGTAGAAGGGAAGGAATGAAAGAAGGTTGAACTTCCTATTCTCCTTGCTTAGAGAATTCCCTGATTCATTCAATACCCCTTCATAATCGTATCCATGATAATCGAGAGTGATAGCGCTAGGGCTAAGCGAGTCGACTGATTTCTTAACTTGACTCCTTGCTTCCTTCCCCGCCTCAAGAGCAGACTTCTCCGAGAATGACTCTTTATCTTCCGTCTCGGGTCGACTGATAAGGGCTACGTGGGAGTCTCTTTGACCACCCTACTTCAGGTGAGGCTTTCAGTCTCGGAGATCCCCTCCTTTTTTTTCTTGATTCTCGTTCATGAAGTGACCTTTACCTCTCCTGATAATGGGGATGATAGAGTGAATTCTTCTTTCTTCATATACTATATTCTAAAGAATATACTGGAATAAGAAGAACTGCCACAGCCTACTTCCGATTCTACTCCTAGCCCCCCGAGCCAACTCAGCTGCCTCCAGCAAGGGCCCTTGATTCCGATTCAGGGGACCCAACTAAATCAGGTCTAGCTTGGATGGAGATTTATGAGAGTCTAGTGGTATCCTTTAGCGATTCATCGGCGAAAGCTTAGCCATCCTTTTTTTTTCAAGGACGGATCCCTCTTTCTTTGAGTTACTCATTCAACTCCTAAGCCGAGTCAAGACGGTCAAGTAGCTTAAGGCTTCTAACCGATCCTTCATATTCAGATATTCAGTCGAAGTCAATGAAATCTCTTCGAGTCGAGGGCTTTCCTTTCCTCTCACTCGGACTCTCTTCCCCGATACTTCGAATGAGACCTGGTGGGAGCTTCCTTTTCTCATTCTCCTTTTAATTGGACTTTAGTAGGTCGAGCCACTATTCAACCTTGCTGGGGATGAGGATGAGTTTGCTCTTGGTCACCTCGTAGATTAGCCGCTCATTAATATTCAGAGAGGAGACTAGGAGCCCACTAAAGCCTTAAGGTCTGATCGAGAAGTCCAGAGATCTATTTCCAAAAGCTATAAGGGGAAAGAGATCTACAATGAGTTTAGACGAAGGAGGCCTAGCCTAAGACCGACTTCTTTCGGCAGAATCTCTCCCTCTTTTGGCAGCGGAATTAGACCGAGCCCTTGCTCCTACCTTGGCTTGGAAGCTAGTAGGGTCCGCGGGGTCCAAGAGATTCAAGCCAGAGAGCGAAGGTTGCACCAGTAGGAGTTGCAGGAGATCGTCTGTGGCAGAATGAAAAGGGGAAGATGAGACCTCATCCCTTGTGGCTGTCAGAAGTAGGAGTCGCTTTTCTTCTTTCAAAGCTAATATTTGATAATCTTGTATATTCACAAGTCAGAAATGGATGAATGTGCGAGACCGATTCATAACCTCGTGTGCAATACCAGCTCATAGAGGACTCCCCCGCAGCGCTTTCTCATCTCGGGTCCGTCATCGGTCAGCTTTACCTTGAACTTGAATATAGGGATCGGGATGGAAGATCCGGATCAGATAAGTGTGCGGAGGGCTAGATAGCTTCTGATCTCAGACTTTGGAGCATTCCCCTTTGCTTAATTCTTGGAAGTTGCCTTCTGCCTACTCTGTCCCGCCCGCAACTGATCCCGGTTCGCGCAAGGCTCCTTTCTCTTGACTTCGGATAGGAAGACCGGCAATTGATATTCAGAACTAATAAGTTGTTTTTCACTTCTTCCCCGCTGCTAATTCTCTCCTTCGAGATCTGGGAACTATTAGAATAATAAAGAGGAACTCCTATCTAACTGAAAGGGATCATTCAACTGCCTAGGACTCTTCCCTTGAGCCGAGTCGAGTAGCCTTTCCAGAAGACTAATAGCATAAAGACTTGGGATGCCGACCCAATTCTTAGTAAGAGATCCTTCCGAGTTCACTCTACTTCTCATGGGACGCGGACCTCCCTTCCTACCTTTCTGCTCGCATTGTGAAAAATGGGAATGAGAATTTCGAATATTTTGAATAACTGCCAAAGATAATGGTACCCTCCGGTCGAGCTTCGTACTTGTCTGCCGAAGAAAGAGAGGTCCTGGGGAAGTTTTTCCGATCCTCCGCCTCATGGGTCGAGGTGTGGAGTTTGCTGCTTCAGTTCTTCTTTCTTTTGTAGTGGAATATCCTTAATAGAGAAATCAGGCTCCTGCCTTGAAACTCTTTATCCTTAGATTGAGATAAAAGGCCGTCTCTTTGAACCTCCTATCATCAACTCCTACGGAGCCTTGTCCTCTTATTCAATGGCACAAGGGGGAAGGGATAACCTCTTTTTATTAGACTGGCTTCGCACCGCAGAGTCAAGTGATTAATAGTTTCATCACTGAAAAACCCATACGATACATTGATTTTTGCTGAATATTCTTTTTTGATCTTTCTTTTCGAAAGTCTTGATAAAAGCTGAATATTCTTTTTGATAATCTTTCGTCATCATTAAGTGCATTAATACAGCTATAGCCTTAGTAAATGTGTCTCTTTGAACCTACTATTTGGCACTGGAGGCAAGGAATAAGAAAAGACAAGAGGAGGTCGGGGAAGAGTCATAAAGGGAAAAGACAGGGGGGATATGATAGGAAGAAAGTAGCCTAGCTCCACCCTTGCTGCTCGACCTTCATAAGTCGGGGAATCGAGAAGAGAGAGGTTCAAAGAATATTGACAGCTCTTTTCTTTCAAGTAGGACTGACTAGCGCGCGAACACTCACTCTTAATGAGTCTTCGATCGGGTCAGTGATGCATTGGCAGTTTCGTCACACACTGAAAGAGAAAGGGAACTGAAAGAATTAGTACGGCAGCTGTCCCTGATTTAGTAGTTCGGGATCTCCGCCTCCTTGTGCTGGATACTGAGTTGACGAGTGGAAGGTTAGAGAAGGATCAGGAGTCACAAAAAGAGGAAGAAGAAGTGGCTGTGGCACATCCAGAGCAAGCTTGACCAGCTAGACAGGCTGAAATTCATCTCCTTGATTTAGTACGGGCTCGGAAGCCAGAGAGATCCGGTTGCGGCAGCATAAGATCAAGACAAATCGGAAGCCTCAGAGTCAGGATTCCCCACGGAGCGGTAGGCAGACAGGTAAGATAAAAGGGGATCAGTCCCAGTTGAGGAAGAAGAAAGAGGAAGAGCAGTTCAAGGTTCAAAGATTGTTGAATAAACCCCGTAAAGAAGCTCTCTGCTAACAAGAGAGGGAAGTGTAAGACTATGGCTGAGACAGGGGTAGCAAGTCAATGAACGAGGCTGTCTCTGTAGCAGTTGCCGAAGAGCCAGAAGTCTCTACAGAAAGGGAATGAGTCCGCTAGACCTGATGTAGGGGAGGCAGACAGGGAATTCTCCGTTGAAGAAGTGGCTCTTTCGGGTTCTCTCATCAGAGGGAATCTGTCTCAGTTTCATGAATCAGAGTTGCGGAAAATAGTCATCAGTCTATCCCAAGTTGGAATATGCTACCCAGAGGTCGGTCTTATTCCTCCATTGTCTTATCATAAGAGAAAGAGGAAGTGGCTGCTGTCCAGACTAAGGAGAGGTTCTCATAGGCTCGAGAGGAAAGGTTGAGGTTTCAGGCTCTTCCAGAGTACGAGGGTAGAATATGTCTCAAGCGCGAACAAAGCAGCTCAAGTCATCGGTGCAGGTTACGGATCGGGGCGATAGCTACTTGACCGAAGGGAAAGGTGATAGAGAAATCTTTGGATTGATTCTTTTATTTGTCACTCTTCTTTACTTGGGTGGTTGGGATATCTCTATTCCATACATCTTAGGTTATGAACTTTTTGAAAGAAAGTGTATTCAGTCTTTGGAATGAGAAGACGTATTTTTATTACATTAGCTCAAACTTCTGTCTTTTTGTTTGAATTTCTATAGCAAGAAGATGGACTTGACCCCTATGTTTTCAAGGATGGAAATTTCTTTGACCTATATCTGACGGGAATCTATTATTAAGATAAGAACTGATTTGAAACTGAGAGTAAAGGAATACCATATTCTATATTCACGACTTGCTCAAAGAAGAGAAAGAAAGAGAAAATTCTTGAGAGATATTACAAGATGTTCCCTATGGTAACTGGGTTCATGAATTATGGTCAACAAAGAGTACGAGCTGCAAGGTAGATTGGTCAGGGTTGAATGATTACTTTATCCCATGCGAATCCTTTGCCTCTCACTATATCCTTACGCAAAATGAATCGCATCGGGAATTTGAATTCGATATAAATGCATTGCTTCTTATGTCTTCGTCTATGTCCTATGGATCTCCCCGTTCTTGATTGGAAATTGGAAAGGGAGAAAAGTGACTGAGGGGATAAGAGGCTGATCTTCCCCAAGAGCTCACATGGGAAGGTTTGGGACCTCGATGTCGGCTTAGTTTGCTCCGTCGGTCAAGCCTCTTCCTCCTTCTCCGATGAGGCTTTCGTCGTGTCGACTTTGCTTAAATGAGAAAGGCGAGATGGTCCGGTCCGAAGGTCTTGACGCCATAGAGTTGCCGTAGGTTCGAGTTCCTCGGACCAAGGATATGGAAGAAGGACCTTATTCACTTCTCATTCTCTCTTCCGAATGGTCCTATCCTCGTCTGAACTCAGGGGTCCCTTTCTGGGAAAGCATATTCACCGATACCGTACCGCCGATCGAGCACGCGAGGCGCATAGTCTGAAGTTCAGTTCCTTTGTTAGTCGACGAAAAGACTCTTTAATACAATCAATCGTTGAAGAAAGACGCGGAATTCTACCTTAAAGAGTAGGGAATTCTCTCTTCTTCCCTTCAAGGAATATATGGAATTATAAGACGTAGTAGGCCCTTATATTAAACTAGGTAGGACTCCTTCGTCCATTTGCGCTCCTGTCTCAGCCATAGTATGTAAATCATAAAGCTTCGCGCCTTGCCTCCCTCCTCCGGAGTAGTCTTCTTCCTCCCTTTCTTCTTCTCTTATATAATATAAGCTGGCTTCGCTCCGCGCCTTACCTCCGTAGGCTCCTTCCTTGCCGCTCCGGTGCCTTACCTCCGCTTCAGTATGGAGTTTCAACCGCTCCGTGGTGTTGACGCCATAGTCTGTAATTTCCTGAATAGGTTCTGCCGTAAGGCTTAGGAGGACTCCTACCTCCCTTCTCTTTCAGTTGCTTCCAACCCAAGTAGGTGAATACCAAACCCTGACGGGAGACAGATTCCTTTCCGCAGCTGAGCTCCTAATCCCACTTGTGACTCAACTTCTTCCCTTATCAGTCGTCCGGAGTCCGGAGGTGTCTCGGCCATTGGGGACTGAGGACGGTAGCTTCTTCTCAGAAGAGTTCCTTCTATCCTTTTCTTATGGCAGGTCGTATTCTAGCCTATCTGGTCTCACCTTTCTCTCTCCCTATCGTTCGCATTCATACCTTTCTTGTGACCCTACTAATGGTCAAGCATATCCTATTTCAGTCTCTCATGAAAGAAAGACCCTATGAAAATGAGTTCGCGCGGACGATTTCTCTTATGCTGCCGAAGGAGAATAGAATAAAGAGCAAAATCAGCTTCCTTTTAGAGTCAAGAGTCCGAAGGACTGTCCATATAATAACCGGCAATGAAATATTCTTTGACCCTACCTACTACGCCTCAGTCCTTCTTTATTCCACTTAAGCTAGTGGAGCTTCTGATCTCAACTTCGTAAACTTCTACAAACTCCGTTGCCTTCTAATCTCCTTCTCATTCAAGGGATCATACTAACTGCACTTGTATAAATACCGGTACCCTCTTCAGACCTATCCGCAGCTACGGGATCCCGATCGGCTAAGTTCTTTATTGAGAATAATAGCTTGCCTCTGATGATGAAACTGGGACTGCCACTGGTCTCGCCTTTCTCCTCTCCACATCTAATTCCCTAGCTGGATCTTCCCCTTCCACCCCTCCCTAGGAGTGGGCATTGAGGCGGTTGAAGAAGAGGACGTACTAAAAGGCATAGGAAGAAGAAGTATGAAACTAAGAAAGAATTTGAGAAAGGAAGAATTTTGAATTATATTAAGCTACGTAGGACCGGCCGAATCTCTATTAGTTTTCTTAGGATGCGGCTTGACGGGAACCCTATTCCTTTCCTTCGATCTCCACTGGCACTTCCTTTCTCAGACAACTATAGGAGTTCTTTCTTTTAGTGAAGGGCGAATGTAATTCAAGAAAGCTTCCCTCTCACTTAACTTAAGAAGTATGATCCGTAGTACGATCACGACACGACGTAGGAAGAAGTCTGGTTCCGTAGATTAGTATGAAAAGGGGGAAATGAAAGACAGGAAAGGTTATGGAATAGCTTTACCATAGGGAGAGAGGGTCGGATATGGATCGAAGGAGCTAACCCGTCCGATCTTAATGATGACGAAAGACTATCTTAATCTTTTAGAAAGACTTTATAAAAGAATATTCAGGTTTTAGAAAGACTTGATAAAAGAAATGTATCATACGCCCAAGAAGCCTTGTAGTCGGCTGGTAAAGGTATGCTTAGTCAAAACCTGAAGATCAGAATCTCTTCGTCTTTCTTTCCATTCACTATGACGGTAGTTGTGTAAAGAATCTCTTTCTTCTGCTTTTCTTTCTCTTTCGAAAAGCCAGTCCCTAACTGCTCTCCAGTAGTGGACCTAGAATTAAAGAGAAAAAGGGTCCATACATTTCTTTTGGATAGTTTGAGAAAGAATTAATAGAGTCCCCGGTCCGAAGAAGATTTCTCTCTACGGACTCGTCTTTGGCACTCCATCCGTACCTTTGTTTTGGATAGTCTTTCGTCATCATTAAGAAGGATTATTCCTGATTTCAGATATTATATATCTGATTTATGAATAAATAGCAGTCGAGACTTTTGTTTTGGATAGTTTCAAGAATTAATATAGAAGATTTCTCTCTACGGACTCTAAAATGTAGTGGGATCAGCCATTTCTTAGGCAGAATCCTGAGTGATGCATGCCTGGGACGCAAGAAAGAACTGAGTCACTCTCAACTCACACAACTCGAGAAGAAGAAGGGAGCGATGGCTCCTTTTCCCCCGGGCAGTAGAAGGAGAGGGGCGAAGCTACTTTACAGGCTAGGCGTAATTGAGGAGACCTTAAAGGATAGGTCAATCTTCTTTTCACCTTTTAGTAGGTTCTTGCGCAGGGAAGAGGAGTTTTTCTCCAGTGAGTTTATGAACGAGAGGAGTTAGTAGTTGTCCCCCAGGCAGTGAGAGGGATCTCTTGTCCCAGTGGCTGGATCTCTTTTTCTTGGCAGTTGCCGCCCTTTAAGAGGTTCGTCCTCTCGGATGATGCCTCATCCTCTTGCAAAGTGATAGAAATCTCTTTGACTCATAATCCCATTTTCAATGATGAAGGAGAATCTGCAATATCAGAGGGTAGGCTCCCACCAAGGAATCCCCACCGGACCCTTGATGTCCTCTTTCCTTTCAAGGGATCTTGATTGAGGTAGAGGGGGAGCTCAAGACGCCTTAAGTTAATAGACCGAGCCTCAGTCTTCTCCTTTTTTTTCTCCGTCTCCTTTCTTCTCACTCGAACCGCTACGTGGGACTCTTTGTCTTCAAACCTCGTATTCCTCAGAGATCTTTCTTGTTCACTCATTCCCGTACTCATATGATGAGGCAGCTGAATAGAATGAAACCTATTCCGCCACCTCGCATATTGAATTGCGCCTTCTATATATTCTTTGCACCGAAGGACTATCCATTTAACCGGGGAAAGAGCTCCTTTCTCTCTCTTTCTACACCGCTCCGTCTTCCTCAAGAAGAAGAAGAAAGTTTGAGTCATCCGCTTTTCAAAGTAATAGCTATCGATCATTCTTTGAGCTATAAAGCCATTAATCAGTCCTTCGCCTAAAGTTCATGTTTCTGACTCAGCTGGTCCGAAGGCGCAAAGAATATTGCGGTTAGCAGTCCGACGGAATATGGATATAAATCAGTCCAGAGGCGCAAAGCAAGCCCTTCTAATGGATAGTCCTCCGGACTGGATCTTGTGAGAAGGACTCTAAAGGTCCCACGGTTAGGGAATTAGATCTTTCTCTTGAAGGTAGCAGCCTCCTTTCCATTTCATAAGTCTGAGAACACATGTGCATAGGTATTCATACTTTTCTAGTAGGCGGATAGGTACCGAAGGGCACCCGAGTAGGATAGGGGGGATTTTGACTCATTGCATTTTCAAAGTCGCAATATTCTTTGCACCTTCATTCTCAAAGATTATTAGAAATGATCACTGTCCAAATCAGATTTCTTCACTTTCGGAGATTTTGCCGATTATTTTAGATGAGAACTTCTACCATCCATGGATGAAAAGTACTTCAAAACTCTCGGGATCTTATCTTTCAGGTTGGGCGAAGCCTGATTAGATTGACTGAGTAGGCAGACTTGGAATTAGAAGAACTGGAAAGGATGGGAATAATATCTCTCCCCGAACTAATTAACTAAAGCTTTCACTGAAAGGGTGAAGAGTGGAAGAAAGTTGAGGCTGGGGTCGGAAGGTGCAAAGAATATTGCGGAATAGAGGCTCGACTGAAAGGAGAGGCGAGCCGGATCGATATTAAGACTGAGGGCGCGAGACCGCCACTAGACGGTGTAGAGGGAAAGGAAGGACTCGACCATCAGTCCAGTCCGCTTCAAGGTCAAGTCTGAAGCAAAGCAAAGGCAAAGGACGAGAGTTCTAGCAGTTCTAATTGAGTAAAGGCTCGAGCGCGAACTCTTATTATTCGCTTGGGAAGGGATAGGGCATTATCAGTGGGGCGAAGCAGGAGTAGCCGGAGAGGAATTCAATGGCTCGACTGAAAGGAGAGGAATTCAATGGCTCGACTGAAAGGAGAGGAATTCAATGGCTCGACTGAAAGGAGAGGAATTCAATGGCTCGACTGAAAGGAGAGGAATTCAATGGCTCGACTGAAAGGAGAGGAATTCAATGGCTCGACTGAAAGGAGAGGAATTCAATGGCTCGACTGAAAGGAGAGGAATCCAGATCAGTTGAGGAGGCCTGTATCGGCCGATCGATCTTTAGGAGGAGGAAGGATGTTGGAGTCTTGGGTGGTCCGGCTATCTATTAATAGAAAGTCTATCCCTATTTATTTATGGATATCATTGAGCGAAGATCTTGGATTCGGGGAAGTCGCTCGAACTCACTCTAAAAGGAAGGATGCAAAACTCCAAAACTATTATGAGTCAGTACTTCGAATAGAAATAGGGAGACCAGCCTCGAAGGAAAAAAGGAGTATGATCCCTTGACCGCCCCCTGGGTTCTTGCAGAGGAAGCCGGAGAGGAATGAAATGGCTCGACTGAAAGGAGAGGAATGATCGGCTGCGGGTAGAAGGAGAGGTTATTATATGCTCCACCAGCCGAGTTTCATTCATCTTCCCGGGGGAGTAGTTTCAAAGGCTCTACCCCACGGAGCGGTTACGATCTGGAAGTCTGCTCTTGAAAGGTGCGAAGGCGCGAAGCGAAAGGTGAGATGGAAGGAGACCTAGGGTTCGAAGAATCAATGAAAAGTTCAAAGAAGAAGAAAGAGAAAGAAAAGTCTTAGTTCTCTCTTAATTCTCGTATTATCTTCTCGTATTAGTTCGGGAGAGGAAGCTTCAATAGGGCAGAAAGAAGAGACAAAAGTGGAATCAACTCCAGATGAGTTGACGCTTTTTTATGAAAACCTGCGAATGGCGGCGAGTGAAATAATAAGATAACGAAAAGATATAAGTCCTTTATAAAGTGACTGAAACCTCTTATAAACTGTAAAAAGCTTAGGCGTACTAATATGAGCCAAGATGAATAAAGGACTTATATTTCATATCTTCTTCTTAAAGAATCTTGAGCACTTTCGCTGGTCTCGTTAGTGGATGCTACTTTATTAATGGGGTGATGAGACCAGTCCCTTCTCAATTTCATCCAGCCTTTCCTGCTTCGCACCGTGTAGTGGGGTCTTTCTTCTTCGCTTCGCACACTTCTGTATTATCATTTCTCAAAAAAGAAGAAAAGAGTTCCAAGATTCCCAAGAATATCCCGTCCGAAGGCGAGAAAAGAGGGAGATTCTTGCGTGAGAAAGAGACCTTTAATATATAAGCTGAGCAGCTTCTTCCTTCTTCCATTTCTTCACAGAGGTCAAGATCAACCCTATTACTTTCATCCTTTCTTTTCTTTTTTCCTTGCCCCCTTCTTATTTCTTTCGACAAAAATCAAGGTGCAAAGATGAAACTACCACTACCCGGGATATTGTCAGACTCGTCCTACGCAGGAAAAGTGGATTTTCTAGACAGGTCCGAAGGCTAGGCGCAAAGTTCTAATGGATAGTCCTCCGGACTCCGGACTCTTAGCTTGATTTTTCTTGCTGCTTTATTATATGAGCCAAAAGTTCAAAATGACTACTAATCAAAGATGTGAAAATCAACCCCTAATTTGCAGCATTATTACTTAAGAAGGGGAGGACTCAAAAGTGACTAAACTGGCATTCCAACTCCAACTTACTTAAAGGAAATGGAAGAAAGAGAGAAAGTGGAAGGCAATATGCGCCTCCGGACGGATCAGAATGCTCTTGCTCGACAAGATCCTAAGCTAGGGAATGAAGTTGAGAATGAAACTACCACGGACCGGAAAAGGAAGAGGGAATGAACTCTTAGAAAGAGGAAGCCCATCGATCGGGGCAGAAAATAAGGAAGCCGCTCTTTGCTACCTTTATTCGGATAGGACGAGACCAAAGGAAGAGTCATCAGTCTCGGATCCAGAGTCATAGGGGAAAGGCTCGACCTTGAATTGCGGAAGAAGTTTCAGTCCTTATTAAGCTGGTCCTACGTAGATCAATATGGGATCATGACTTATATTATTGGAATAAGACGAGAGGCAATATGGGCAATATTCTTTTGCGCCTTCCCCCCGTCCTTCGGACTATCCATATTAAGGCGTAGGAGAAAGAAAGGCTCTTTTCATATTGAGAGTTTACAAATTAGGAGAAAGTGCTCATTAACGAGAATGAAAGAATACACTCGAATTCAAGAATCATTCTTCTTTCATAACCTTCTTCATTGTACTCCTTCATTGATTTTGACTCTTTCTTACGTCAAATCCAAGAATCCCATAAAAATGCAAGGGCTCGACTGATAAGGAGAGCAAACCACTTTGTAGCAACTTTTGAAAGGTCAAATGCCTGATTTTGAACTCTATTTTTCGTTATATAGAAAGATGAGAAAAAGTCAGAAAATGCAAGATTTTTTTCTCTATTTTCGTTCAATAGAAAAGATGAGAAAAAGTCCTATAAAAAAGGTCAAAAAAGCTTGGTCCTTCGGACGGGAAAAGGCAATGAAAGAATCAAGCCTATAAAAGAAATTCACATTGTTTTCTTATAGTTCTAGTTTGTGGTCCTCCGAAAGACAGGATCAAGAAATGTTTTTCACTCAATTATCGTTCAATAGAAAGATTCGAAAAAGTCAGATTTAGAAGGAAAAAAGTAGTTTAATTAATTGCAATGAAAGAAGAAAGCCTAGGACAGGTAAAATCAATGACATGTGAAAACTTTTGAGTTTGTGGTCCAGGCAAGAAAAGAAAGGCAGGGAGCCAGATTCAACTACGGAGGACGAGTTGGCAAAGAATATTGCCCTATTTTTCCTGCCTCCTACGCGCCAAAAACAAAGGTCTAGCAAAAATAGTAAGGAGCAAAGAATATTGCTCAGACAAAAACAAGGCTCCAAAAAACCTCTGCGGTCAGTCCTTCGGAATATGGATAAAAAGAAGTTCAAAATCCTTTCATCGCAATATTCTTTCGCAAATTCTTTGCGCCTAGCGTCTGCGACTTTTAGCGGATTTCACACTTTTTTTTGGAACGCATCGCACGCCTCCGGACGGGTCAAGACGAGGGATCAAATTCAATGGTAGATTGAATCTTAAGACTCCTTTCTATTTTTGGTAGAGTCACCTAGACCCGTCCTTAGTCGCAAAGAATATTGCCTTCCACTTTTCAAGTATTATGGAACTGAAATCAAAAGTCTTATGGAAAAGAAAAGCTGTTAAATAGCCGCTGGTGGAAATCTTGTTGAAGACGAAGATGGACCCCTTCCTTATATCCGGAGGAGGCGCAAAGCAAGCCCTTCTAATGGATAGTCCGGAGGACTGGATCTTCTAGGTCAGCTGGTCCGAAGGACTCACCGCAAAGGTTAGGCGCAAAGAATTTGCGAAAGGAGCGGTCACATATTTATACGAGGGAGGCTAGATCAAGCCATGATTTCCTTATCAATGATCTTTGCGGGGGGACCCTCTTTCGGAGATGATGGAAGAAAGATCCCTTGGTGGAGCGAAGCGGAAAAAGTCTTTCAATGTTCGCGATAGCGACCCTGGAGCGTAGCGACTCTATCTTTTTGAGAATCTGCTTGCTTGGCTCTGACTCTATCTTTATTGAGAGATAGATACCCCTACGCGTAGCTACTTCAGTAGTAGTTCCCCTTGGAGCGTAGCGACTGAATCAGACTGTTTAAGTCAGTCTTCCGCACTTTTCCAGGTGGAGGGGGAGGACAGGTGACCGGGGGGGAGCCTGTCCGGAGATGGCCAACTAGCCAACTTATTTAATGAATACACCAAAGAAAGGCGCAAAGAATATTGCGAAGGTTCAAAGAATATTGACTAGACTGTTAAGGAGTGCAAGTTGATACATTAGCTTTTTCCTCCGCTACATCAGCTTTTTGAGATAGCTACCCCGCCGACTCTATCTTTTTGAGAATCAGCTTTCCCGGATGATGCCCTTTCAACTCTATCTTTATTGAGAGCGTAGCGACTCTATCTTTTTGATCATGTTCGCGATAGCTACCCGCGACTGAATCATAGAGTTTGAGAGTCTTTCCTTGCTAGGCTGAAAATGTTCAGGGCGAAGCCACCGCTACGCTACGCTTCCGGTGGTCCGCCTCCTCCGTTGGTGGAAATAAGCTTCCGGTGTCCGCTCCCCTGGAAAGGGAAAAGGGAAAGCTGGAAAAGAAAGGCGCAAAGAATATTGCGAGGTGCAAAGAATATTGCGACTGATAAAGCTTGATAAAGAAAATAGCCTGAAAATTCACCGAAAATCTGAACGTCTTGACTTCTAATATGGATCAAAATCAGTCACCTGGACGAGAGGTTAATATGGTCCCTTATATTATATCGCTCAAAGAAGATTGAAATGATCGAAATTCAAGGATCAAAGAATGATCGATAAGAAAAATTCACCGAAATTGACATTGAGGCCTGGACCTTTGTTTGACAGGTCACGAAGTCGAGAAAGAAGGGATCGACCATAAATAAGATAATGGATCGGATGGAATTCAGTCTTAAGGAGTCCAAAAGAGAGAAGAAGAGAATGGCGATCAGAATATTGAGATGTCGATCTTTCTCTTTTTCTTGCCTGGGGAAGGTCTCGTTCGGAGGCCGTGAGCTACCTCCGCTGTATACCCCCAAGAAGGAGACGCTGATCAATCTCTTTCAGATCACAGACGACGAGCAGCGTAAGCTACGCACGCTCATTAGCTCGGATGTGGCCAAGAGAAGGCGAGAGGAAGCGTAAGGAGGTTCTCAGACGAGCTGCTGGGGCTGTAGATAGGGCAACCTATCTGAATGTTCTTGGATCCACCGTAGAAGTGAAAGGCATGCAGGCCCAGGAACTCAAGGAAGCAGCGGTAAGCCATTCAGACTCCCCAGAAAGATCAAGCCTATGGTATGGGATAAACTCAGACATCTAAGTCAAAGGATTTAGCCTGGAAAGCCATGCTTTTAGCCTCAGTCTCAATTTACGTGGACCCAAAAGAGACGGATTTAGCGAAGGCCTTATTGTACGTACACCTTTCACGCGGCAAGGCGCTAAGAATATTGCTCAGATTTTCCTCTTTCTTTTTTCATGATCAATGAATTAATTCGAGTAAAAATAAGGATAGGATAGAAGGAGTCGTCCGGAGGAGCAAAGATCATTGATAAGGAAGATTAGAACTCAAAGTTCATGGAAAGAGATCTTTATCTTTCAGCTTCTTAACCATCGCTTGATACTCTGCCAGACCTTTACCAGCCTTAGTAAAGGCTTATTGGGCGCTGGCTTTGAGAAAGGAAAAGAAAGAAATACATAAAGAGAAAGCTGAAACTATCTTCATCATATAGACTCAAATTCTTTGATCCTTGTTCATTGATCTCTTTCAAAAGAAAACCCAGTTCCTTGAAAAGTAATAGGTTTCATAGTCCGAAGGATCCAATATAGTACTTTGTCTTTGTCTAAAAGGAGAGGTGCAATTCAATATGCGTTGACTTGAGTCGATTGTAGAAGGAGAGGTGCAAAGAAAAGAAAGGCAGGGATCTTGTGCTCTACTACAGACTAATCAATCCTACAGTCAAAAAAGGTAGAAAGAAAGAGCCTAATTAAGCTAGCACGGACCGGGACAAACTATCCCAAGAACAGGCGCATCGGATGACGGGGAAGGAAGGCCAAGGCCATTGGTGAGGTCAAAGAGGAATTCTATCTAAGTTTAGGGCGAATATAGGCTAGTATTTGCAAGACTTATGAACCATGGAGCATATGCATACCGATCCTCCACACCTAGGAGTGGGTATGCGCAGAGGACCTCAACAAATAGAACCTTATTCACACTGATCCGGATTCTGGGGCCCCCCACGTAGCGGTATGCCCCCTACTTCAAGGGATTGAGCTAATCTACCAGATGGCGCTGTGGATCTAAAAGAAGGCAATTTCCTATTTCATACCACTGGAATCACCTCTTGAAATTCGGATCATGATTCTTCTCCATCGCCTTAAACGAGGGGGATCGGGCTAAGCGGAGGTGCCACCTGTGGACTCATATTCTCTTTCTAAGTCGCCCGCTACTGGGACAAGAGCTGGAGATTCTCTTGGTCATGATCAAGAAGATCCCTGCCTTTCTTTTGTTGCACCTTCGCCTCGCAATATTCTTTGGGCCTTCGTAGCTTAATATGGGGGTCAATGACATCGGTTTTTAGTGGTCCTTTTTGCAATATTCTTTGCACCGGTCCGTGGTAGTTTAATTATCGCATATTTCATTGCGCCTCATGAATATGGATAAAAATCAGTCATCTGGACCTTTCTTTTTTAGTCTGAAATCCCGTCCTCAGTCCTATCCATATTAACCTGTCTGTCCTTCGGACCTGTTCAGATAGACATTCTTTATTTAGGAGTGAGTCATGATCTTTCATTATAGCCGCTTAAAAGCGGATGAAGAACCGAACTTTTGCTTAGCAAAAATCAAGGTCAAGATGAGATTCTTTCTTTTCTGGAGCGCGTAGGTGCAAGAAAACAAAGGCAGGGATCTTCTTGAGAAGAATTTGAGGAGGAAAGAATATTGCGGAAAAGAAGAAAGGAGTGCAAGGATGAAATCCCGTCCTCAGTCCTATCCATATTAACCTGTCTGTCCGAAGGACGGGATTTCTGAATTAAGCTACTGAGGCAAGAAAAGAAAGGCAGGGATCTTGTAAGGCTAATATGGATTTTTTCAGAATTAAGCTACTGAGGCCCAAAGAATATTGCGACTATGAATCATATTATTTTGGAGGGAGGACGGCTCCGTAGGAGATTTTCCTATTTAGTCTGAAATTAGGTCTCGTCTGATGGATATTTTTGCTTCTACGTCTTTTAGATATTATGATCTTTTTTCTTCCGACACGGATGACTCAAACTTATATCCTTTCTTGAAAACGAGTCCTACCCCTCCAAAATCATTGAGGTTCATTGAGGTCCGCTCCCTGAACATATCCTCTGACATTCCCCAGTGGATAGTCGGACCTCCGGACCTCCGGAAGTCATTCATTCTATTAAATAAGAAGAAAGCGCAACTTCTATTTTGATGCTTTCTGACTTTATCTAAATCTTTCTGGGAGTTTTGAGGTTTGAACCCATGCTTCATGGAAGTTTTTTCCTTTTATCCTTCTCTCATAATCGTTCTCACTTTTCCTCTCCTTTCATGTGAGGGGTTGAGGCCGGTTTCAGGACTCTTTGGACAGTTGACTCCGTTTTCCTTTGCTTAACTTAGATAGATGAGACCTGCTATGGAATAACCTCTGCGAGTTAATAGCTCTGAGATGTAGCGGCTAGTCCCTGGTCGAAGAGTCCTGATCTCTGGCTTTTGCCTTTCTTATTTGATAGATTGCGGTCAGTAACATGGTTTCATTCGTACGGATTCAAACCTGATTCAATAGGAGAAACTGAAGGATAGTTCTCTCCCCTTTTTCCCTGAGGCTGAGGGGACGGCCCCTTCCTTTCCTCGTTGCCGGACCTCGTCGGCGATGCAAATACAGTAATTAGTACAACCCCCCGGGCCCTGATATGATAATAGCCTGCCTTTTGCAGAGGAGCACATCTACGCGCAACTCCAACTATCATTCAGCAGAAAGTCTCCCCAGAATCCGGAACTCTCTCTTTTACCCGAAAGAGAAAACCTATCTCAAACCCACTCCGCGGTGCAAAGAATATTGCGGCTCTTCTTTGACTGCCCTACGAGGGGGAGAAGGTGCCCGAGGTGCACAATGGGTGCCCTTTCTAAGAGATTTCTCAAAAGTCTTGAATTTTGAGGTTCACGGCCTAGCTCAAGATATCCCTGGAAAGGAAAGATCCTTCGGGGACATAAACTGGGGGGATTCCTCTTACTGGGGGCCCTATCCTCTTATATTGCTTCTTCTCATGAATGTGAATCAATTTCCTTCAATTTCAGAACGGATGACGGCATCATCCTCTCAACAGGAGCACGAAGGCAAGAGCCTGCCCAAGCTAGAAAAAGAGATCCCTGCCACTGGTGGGGACATCAACTGCAGACAATTAATACGTGGTCTCGCCCTCTCCTTCGTAGGCTTAGTCGAGCCTTGCTCCTCTCGTTTGTAAGCTCACTCCGATCTTTAGAAAGAGGGTTCTTTCACAGTGCAAAGAGCTCGCAATATTCTTTGCACCTTGGCTCTGTCTTCCGCCACCAGGCCTCTACAACCCTACTATTAAGCTACTAACTGCCTCAAATCAAAGGGCAAATTCCTCTTTAGTCGAGTCATTGAATTCCTTCCACCGCCAGGTACGAATTCGACTATGGCTCCATCTAGTATGGAAATCCTTCTCAAATTCTCAATATTCTTTGTTCTTTGTCTTCTCACTTTGAGCTTTTTTAAGCAGCTGCATGAAAGGGATCATGACTCTCATCAAATTTCTCGCAATATTCTTTGCGCCTTCGAAAATCTTCTTTTCACCGGTCCGTGGTAGTTTAATTGGAAGGTGGGCTTTCTTCTTCTTCTTCCTTTACATTCATACTATATTCCTTCCCCTCTTTTTATTCTACTTTATGAGAAAGGCCCCCACCGGAGAGAGTTTTAGGAGGGAGGTCTTCGGACCAGTGTGAGAAAGATTTTTTTTCTACTTGTTCATACCATATTTCTCAATAATCGCTTTTCAAGAATCAAAGCAATTGACTTCCTACACTCTGTCAACTACTACGACTTCTGCCACAGAGACAACTAAAGCAAGAGCGACTGCTGCCACACGATCATTCTTTGAGCCTGTCGAACTGCCACTGCCTCCGACTCTGACTCAAGAGAGGCCCGACCCTGGGGCCTACTTTCTTCATGCTTTATGCAACTTCTCATGCTACCTTTGTAGAAAGATCTCATTCCCTTGCTTCCGAGACAGACTGATGAGGCTCCTTTCCTCTCCGGCTACGTCTGCTTCGCTCCTTGGAAGTCGGGTTAGCCTATATAATAGATACCCTCTCCCTTTGGGATAGTGATTAGATAACCTCTTCTCGGATAGCGGCTTAGTCGAGATGGGATAGCTCTGGGCGAGCAGCTTCCGTCCCTCAACCTTGACAGGATAGGCCGATTCCCCTCTTTCAGTTAGACGGCTACTATCCCTCAAGAAATAATCAGCTTTACGGGACTAGTCGAGGTCGAGCTACTTTCGAGTACCCTTTCCAACTCTCTCTCTTTCAGTATTGGGATAGCGATAAGCGGTCCCGTGGTAGTTTCATTTCTTTTCTTAGCAAGGGAACCTATGAAAAGAGTTCTGAGCTCAAGACCAAGTGGAATTTGAAGATTTATGAAAAATCATCGAAAGGAAAGGCTCAAAGAATTTGAGAGAAAGCTCTTCTTCTTCTTTTTCTTCCTTCCTAGTTCTGGCTAGTTCACTCCTCATGGGTAAAGCGCTTACCTTCCCCTAATTCATATGGATAAAGAAGTCACCTGGACCTTTCTTTGAGGACAAAGGCTCGATAGGCGGAAAAGGTTATGGAAAGGAGAGGTTCATATGTCCTTATCAATGAGACAGGTCTCGCTTCTGATCGAAACTGCTACAACCTAGTTGAGTTCCTTCTATCCTTTGGTCAAGCTGCTGAGCTCCCGCGTAGTGGGCCTTATGAGAGATCAAAGAATGCTGGTCTTGGGGAGTTCTCTTCCCTTGTTCATTGACTCCTTTCAGTCGAGCCAAGGCATCCTTATCTTGGTAGGCTGACAACGGGGAGCAGTTCTTAACTGGGCACCCATACCCTTTCTGGTCGAAGGCCCCTACCCACTACGCGCTTGCACTTCTTTTTTCTTTTTTAGTGGAATATCATGATCTTGCAAAGAAAGTGGGATTGAACTCGGCTTGTATCCTACCTTTCTCCTTCTTTATCCGTGAAACCTTCCCTTCAGCCTCTTCCTAAACTCTGTCCAACTACAACGAGGTTCAACTAAAGGAAAGAACCAAGGACTGCTATCCTGGCCCATCTTCCCTCTCAACTTTAGAGCAAATTGAGTCAATGGGGGGTTCATTCCTTTACCGAATCCTCTATCCTATTTCTTGGAAGGTCAAAGCATTTGGCAGGGAAAGGCACTACGCGCTTTGAGCAAGACGGTATTTTACGGGAAGGCCTTGAAGATCCAACGAGTACAAATCCGTCCCGTGGGTTGGTCTAATCTGAACCTCTGACACTCGAGCTAATATAGTAATCTTTCGAACCTTTAGCTTCCGCTGACGCTCTTCTCTTATTCGCTGACTTTAGCTCTTCGCGCCTTGATCCATCTGATCTTGGCACGAGGGCCTCGTCCTTTCCTTTCGATCTTCAGTCTCTCCTTTCTTCTGGAGTACTTATTCCTATGAAACTGAAACCACTTTTTTGGATTGGAATCCTTCTGCTTCGAGTCCCGTGGAGTGGGATTAGAATAAGAGAGATTTATGAGTTAAGAAAAAGAAGACGAGCCCCATAAATCAAGTCCAAAAAATAGGCGTCCTTCGGACTGGTCGAGCAAATTCTTTCCTGAAAATACCGCTACGTGGGAATGAATAAGGAATGAAGAAAAGAATCCGAAGAGGTAGGTCTTCATCGGGCAAATAGCCCTCGTCAACTCAATGAACAAGGGCTTGATCTTTTTATGGATCGGTCTCGGCTTTGCCTCTGCCCCGCATCCTTAATGGGTGAACTTCTTCTTTCCCTCTCAGAGAATGAACCCAGGTGAGGTGGCCTTGGAACCGCGGACGTGGGAGCCTGACGGGGCAGAATGCTTAGACTATGGGAAGTCTTCGCCCTATGCTAGCTGGAAGTTTGCACGTAAAATCAGTCTTTTTGGACTTCCTTGCCTTCAGCCTAGCCGCCTTGTCTTATCCCATTTTCCTCTCATTTGATGGAAAAGGACTTTTGAATATGCTAACTGATCCTAGAAGTCGGTAAAATCGGTAAGTAAAGGGGTGAATATCGGGCATATAACTCCCCTCTAGCCGCTTCGCACCTGCGAACGGGGAAGACCTATCCAAGTCCTGAACTATATAAGAAGAAAATATGGCTCCCCTCCCGCTCTTTAAGACTCCTACCTACGGCTCCTCTTGAGGAGCAAAGATCATTGATAAGGCTGAATTCATATTCGTAGATCCATTGAATTTCTCATTTTAGCTAACAAATGGGGGTTTGGAACATTCCACCTGGGGTCTTGGGCTCGTCTTGCTTCGGTTCTTTCTATCTGTGTTTTTTTTATTGCATTGCACGAAATGCGAGATTGACGATTTACCCTTTCTTTTAGAAGGAATTCCCAGCGTAATCCCTTTCTCATGATCAGAAGGAGAATTGGTTATCAGAAAGGAGGAGCTTTATTGAATCTAAGATTAGTAGGCAACAAAAGAAAGGCAGGGATCTTGTAGAAGATCGACTCTTAAGGTTTTGTAAAAGAAGAGACCTACGGCGGCCTACGGCAAGGAATGCTAAGAGAAAGAAGAAAGACAACTCCGCAAGATCCCTGCCTTTCTTTTGTTGCGTCCTCCGGCTTTCAAAGTGGACAAAGGGCAGAAATTCTAGGACTCTTTCAGGAGCCCAGATCCACGGACTGGGTGGCCGCTAGATACGGTCTTCGGACCTAGACCATTAACTGGAGATTGAATCGCTGGTTCTTGGTATGCTGATGAAAGCGAGGGTGGCATTTGAAGGTAGAATCATGAAGAGTCAAATCGACGTCACATGTCAAAGTCAATAAAAAGAGAAAGAAGCCCTGAACCTTGGGACAGAGATCTATCTCATTCCCCTATCTGATCAAACTAGGTAAAGCTTGTCCCAAGCAGCACCAATGCAGTATATCCCGCCTCAATGAACAAGGGGATCCCGATAGCCTTTT
>NW_026124300.1:5000-10000 GCF_025177605.1 Cucumis melo
AAGGCGGAAGCTGCGGGTTCGAGTCCCGTCAGTCCCGATGGATCCAAATCCAATAAAAAAAAAATACATCAATTAATCTCTTCCTTTCCTGTGAAAGAGAGAACAAATAACATAACTGAATTTTATTCCAAACGGGATCTCTCTTATTTTTTTTTCCACATTTTTCAACAAAAAAATATGGGAATTTTGATTTCTTCAACGAGTACTAATTGATGGGAGAAAGACATATGTGCCATATGTGAATTACCACAATTATTGGTAGCATCATATTCAGGATTCGAAGGCGTACTGGGTCTAGTTGATTACGCCCGATTTTTCTAATGAAATAGAGTACTATACGTTTCCGGAAAGCACATACATAAAGGGAATTTGGACGATACAAAATAAAGTTTACATAGTAAACTTTGATCTAATTTTTCGTCTGAAAGCAAAATATATCCGTTCTGGCTCCGATTTTTTGTAACCTCAATTAGTAAATTCAATTACTAATTTGAATTTGAAATAATCTATCTTATTAAAATTTAACACTTAACTTTTGATATATACGTCCCACTACTAATTCAAGGAAAGAGGATATTAATACAAACAAGGATCCCATCTATCTCTCTTAGTGAGGTAATTAAGAATTTTTGAAAGTTTAAGTTTCGTTTTTATTTCTTTTTTTTAAGAAGATTTTATAAGTACAAAAAAAGGAAGGAGTTTAGTTCGAACCTACCTCCTTTTCCTTTTTTGAATTTCGCTGCTATTCTTTGCTTGAGTTTGTTTATAAACAATGTAAGGGTAAAGGTAGTCTGATGAGACTTCATCAGATGATTGCATTGAATAAGAGGGCAGTAGATTATAGAAAAGAAAGAATGCAAAAAATTATAAATAAAAAAAAGTAACGAAATTCTTGATTGCATCAGGAATCCCATTTTGTTTAAAATTCGGTATGGATAAAAGATCTTCCTATGTTATACTATTCAATTCTCGACGATGAATCGATTTGATAGCTCCGATATTGTTATTCATGATATTTTAATACGATTCGATATCATCGAGATGCAACGCATCCCCTTGAATTTACAAGCGAAACATTTATCATCTCTATGGGATTAAATCCCGAGTTATTGCGAATAAAAAATGAAACGATGATATTATGGAAGTAAATATTCTCGCATTTATTGCTACTGCACTGTTCATTCTAGTTCCGACCGCCTTTTTACTTATAATATACGTAAAAACAATCAGTCAAAGTGATTAATTTGAATTAACCTTGACGTTTTAGTTCTTATCAATGATTGAAGATAAGAAAAATGAAAAGCATTAAAATTTCGCGTCTTAAATGAAATTGGCGGACTAGAATTATCAGTATTCTCGACGAGAGAAGTATTCGATAAGATCCGATAGTATGGTAGAAAGAAATATATGAATCCTTCTACCATACTATCTATTATTGTTATTGAAGTGTATAAATATAAAATTGTACTCTATAAAAATAGAGGTTGAATATCGATCAATTTGAATATAGATGAATATACAATATATATCTTTCTATTTATATATAGATATCATATCAATATATCAATTACATATATGTAATATTAATCTAATATACATAGTGGCCCAATTCTATTTCTTTGCTTCATAATTCATGTTGATTAGAATGAATCTGAAATCAAATAATCGAAAGGCCACTAATTTTTTTTTAGCATTCGAAAGAAGTAATTGATTGAGCAGTTGACAGATGATCCAGGAGTTCGGTTCCATGGGAACTTTTTATCTTCGGATTTCGAAAAGAATTAGCAAACCCCATTTTTATTTAACGTTTGAAGCATGATATGAAATGAGTTCCCTAAAACAAGAAAAAATCCTATTTTGAAAATAACTAAAATACTAATAATAATAAATAAAAGAAGTGGTAAGCACGTAATATGTGGGTGGCTACCCCGAGGTACTATCTTATTATGAGGTAGTATATTATTATGCGTAGTATCTCATTGGACAACCACTATGTCTATGTTCTTTCGTGTTGAAAGTATGGATCCACTTAAAAACTTATAATCCGAACTCTTTTTTTTTTTACTTTTCAAAATAAAAGAAAAAAAGTTTTGCAGAACGATCTATAAAATAAACCAAAAACAATACAGTTTTATTTTTCAATTAGTAGTACTTCTAGAGTCCACTTCTTCCCCATACTACGAGGGAAAGAGAAAATGTAAAGACTACCATTAAAGCAGCCCAAGCGAGACTTACCATATCCATGTGAATTATGTCCCCTATCTCTATGAATATAAAAGAATTATTCCATTATTGCTCACTAATAATTATTATTCACTAATAATAGTGGAATCACTAGCGCATAGTCAAAAAGAGATTCGGGCACAACACCATTGATGAAACAATACAAAAAATCGAATTATCCCAAGTTATTATATGATTTCTAGTATAATCGAAAAAATTCAGTACAAATAAATAAAAGAGGCAGAAAAACTCTTGGAAGTATCAAAAGAATGTTAGTAACATGTAGGAATAATAAGACCTAGTCTTTCTTTTGTTGTCCTGCATTTCATTACATTAAGTAAAAAGTCTCAAAATAGAGAATCAAGATAGTATCTATCACATAACCCTACTATTATTCCTTTCTCATTTGATCTAATCTTTACTGTCCCCCCGATTGTTTCATAGAGACAATCGGAAGATGGGATGGCCTATTACATGCGTGGTTAGAGCTTATCGAAAAGAAATAAGTTCTTTTTTTAAGATTAAAATAAAAAAAAAAGCCAATTATTCATTCAATATAATATTGATTGAATGCTCGAGTACTCAGATACTTTCATGAGTCCGTATATCAAGTATCTTCCTCCTTTCCGTAAGGAAAAATGAAATTATATTCCCTAATTCAAGACCCAATGAGTAGACACTACATTAGTAGTCGAAGGGCTATCATCTCAAGATTTAACGATTATTTTTCATTACTCTACTAAATTCTGGAAACGAAACCTATACGCAAGGATTTATAACATTTTAGAGAACCCCAACGATGCTTAGAATCAAGCAAATCTAAAGATGCTTTTCTTCTAAAAAAAATGATAAAGTTATATCAGCAAAACAGAAGAGGGTATTTTGATTCTTTTGTTTGTTGCTGAGGCGACACCCGGATTTGAACTGGGGAAAAAGGGATTTGCAGTCCCCCGCCTTACCGCTCGGCCATGCCGCCAAAACGATACAAAATATTGGATTGGCTCTATCTCTTAGATAGATAGTATCTTACAACACACAATATCTAAAACGAAAAACCGCAAAACTTTGCTTTTTCTATTGAAAAAAAAATGTGGATTTTCATTCACAAAAGCAAAAAATCAGGACAAATGGGAACCGTTAACTTTAACTATTGACTGTGAATTCATAAATGATTCTTGGATTGAAATTGCAAATTCGGTTTCCCTAATGATATAAGAAAACAATCCAAAAATGGATACCTTACCTAAATAAATAAAAATTGATAGATAACTAATCATTACTAATCCATCCGTATTGATTCGTTTCCATAACCATAAAAAAATCCTTATTAATGACAATTTTAATAGCGATTATGAGTATATGTAAACCCCAGAACATAAACGATTACTATTATCTAAATCTAATATCTTATATATATATAAGATGTTTATAGGAAATGTTCGGAATTCTGTTTTTAGAATTTTTTTTTCATTATCATTAAATAGAAAATATAAATTTTTGATAGAGTACGACATGTGATGTTCCCCATAGAACTGTAATAAAGGAGGCGATATATATAACTAACTATATATATATATCTGCACATGTTTATTAATAAATACAAGTCCTTATACATACTTCAATCGCATTCTACGAATTCTACTAAAAAAAATATAGGTATAGGTAAAATATCTCTCTTCTATGCGAATTTTTTTTAACAGTGAAATCTACGAAAAAGTTCCATGTTGTTAAATAAAAAAAATTCTATATTGTTTCTTCAGATCAAATCCCGAATCTATTTATAGTACCCAATCCGATTGGAATATCATAATAATGGTAGAAATTGACTCACTTTTGTTTTGATATAGATATTTTATACAAAACTCCATAATTCTAAATAGAATTTACCAATTCATTTGTAGTTGTTGCAAATTCCAATTTAATTTGAGTATCAAAGTCTCTTTATTCCTACGTTCATATGTATTTCATGCATTACATCTATTACACCTATGAAGTTAGGTAAAATTTCATGTGATTCAGTAAACATAATATAAATTCCATCATTGCTAGATCGATCCATTTTAAGCAAATAATGGGATTTTTTTTATAAATGGGAAATAAATAAAATGCTTGGGGGTGGAAATGAGAGAATGTCTACAATACCTGCGTTTAATCAGATACAATTTGAAGGGTTTTGTAGGTTCATTGATCATGGCTTAACAGAAGAACTTTCTAAGTTTCCAAAAATTGAAGATACAGATCAAGAAATTGAATTTCAATTATTTGTGGAAACATATAAATTGGTAGAACCATTGATAAAAGAAAGAGATGCTGTATATGAATCACTCACATATTCTTCTGAATTATACGTATCCGCAGGATTAATTTGGAAAACCCGTAGGGATATGCAAGAACAAACAATTTTGATTGGAAACATTCCTCTAATGAATTCCCTGGGAACTTCTATAGTAAATGGACTATACAGAATTGTCATCAGTCAAATATTGCAAAGCCCCGGTATCTATTACCGGTCAGAATTGGACCATAACGGAATTTCGGTCTATACCGGCACCATAATATCTGATTGCGGGAGGAAGATTAGAATTAGAGATTGATCGAAAAGCAAGGATATGGGCTCGTGTGAGTAGGAAACAGAAAATATCTATTCTAGTTCTATCATCAGCTATGGGTTCGAATCTAAGAGAAATTCTCGAGAATGTTTGCTACCCTGAAATTTTTTTGTCTTTCCTGAATGATAAGGAGAAAAAAAAAATTAGATCAAAAGAAAATGCCATTTT
>NW_026124300.1:27500-34155 GCF_025177605.1 Cucumis melo
ATCGAGAGGTAAAGGATTAAATCCTTTTAAGAAATAAAGTTTTTGATCGGAATATTAATCAACCCGAAGGATCCCTTAACTATTAAGGGATTAATAGAACGAATCGCACTTTTACCACTAAACTATATCCGCTACAATGCAATTATTGTATATAAATGGACCTTTTGTCGAAGACGAAAATAAGTCGTATTAATAAGTAATAAAAAGATCGGATCAGAAAATAATCATGAAAATTTGAGCGTTGACGTATTTTCATCAGGGCCACTAATGAGATTAGGAAAAGAGGACTCGTTTTAATTAACTAATTAACAAGTTTTTTATTCTAGTAAAGTACTAAAAAATAATAATAAGAAATCGAACCTTGATTCTATATCATCTTTTTCTGTATCATAGGAATTGAAATAATAAATCTTCTTAGGATTCTTGTTGTTTCTATTTTTTTTTTTTTCAAAAACATTTTCAAATCAAATAAATAATTTGATCTACGATTTATTGGAACAAAAAAAGCCCGGCTAGGTACTGACCAGGCCAGGCCGTGGAACTAAAAATAAAAAGAAAAGGGCTTTTCGGATGAAATAAACTAAAAAAGGTACTTTCTTTTTATTTATAAATATTTTTATGAATCTTTAATATATTGGTATTATTTATATATTAGGATTGAAGATATCTCTTCTTTTGAGCCCTTATCTAATGAAATCTAATTTATCTAAATGGAATTCCTAATAAAAAAAAGTTTTTATCGATTTGATAGATATCCATCGATATATCTAGATAATTATCTATATCAATATAATGAAATTATATATCTATAAAGGGGTAGATAAAGATAATAAAGAGAGATAAAGAAGGGCTTTTTTTCAAGCCTTTATTTTCTATTTTTTATACAATGTATCATAGTAATTATCCTTTTTCAATTTGGGGAGAGATGGCTGAGTGGACTAAAGCGTCGGATTGCTAATCCGTTGTACGATTTTTTTGTACCGAGGGTTCGAATCCCTCTCTTTCCGTTTCTGTCAATTACTTGGTATTTTTTTATAGTTGAGGAAAGATGTGGAATAGATAAAATGTTAAGAACATTTCAAAATCAAGCAAGGAAAAAAAATCTGATTTTGTTATTCTTCACGCCCCGGATTACGTCCCGGGTCATTAGATAGGAATCCGAAAATGAAGAGAGAAACAAAGAATATTACTACTGTATAAACAAATAGTTTGAGAGTAAGCATTACACAATCTCCAAGATCATTTTTTTTTTAAGAGAATAGATTCTCTATTTTAATCTGGTTTGACACCAAGAAATGCAGTGAAGTTATTTCTATAAATAGGAAAAAATTTTAAGAGTTGAGTCCTTGATTACTCAAAATTGGATTTCATACCCACAATTCTATATTGTGGGGGACTCGAAGAGGGTCGTTCAAAGGAAAAAAGTAAGAATAAGAAAATGAGAGTGATCCAGATTTATCATAGCTATAGAATAATTTCAATATTGGATTCAACTTAAAGCTTCAGACTGTATGTACAACTTATCTGATCTTATAACTAGTTAGAATCTTTTTTTTTTTTTTTTCTAGTAAATCATGAATTTGTCTCGGACAGTATTAAAAATATTATCGAAAGCTTACAGCAGCTTGCCAAACAAAAGCTAATAGAAAAAAGAATAGAGGTATTACTGGCATAACATCTACTATTGGATTCAAAAAAGCGTAGGCCTCGGGCAATTTGGCGACGAAAAAACTACTTGAATAAAGGAAAGAATTAAGACAGATACCGATGAAACTTAAGATATTAAGCATAACAATTTTTTTTTCTTTGTTCTTGAAGATAATTGTATTTCTTTTGATTTGATTGAGTTATTAATCCCCTATTATTGCTATGATATAAGGGATAAGGGAAAAATTAATAACATAAAGTAGGTCAAAAAACCTTTCTTTGATTTGAACTCAGCCAATCAAAAATCCTTCAATTCTCAAATAAAACGAGAATAGAAGAAATCCTACTTTCATACAATATCTTAATGGAATTATATGTAATGATCAATAAATTGAGTTTAATTGGATCTATAAACGTATCAAAATCTGAGCAACAATCTAATTTATTCTATAAATATTTGTACTGGAATTGACGACTAAGCACTACCAATATTAGTGTTTATTAGTGTTGAATATAAATGGGGCGTGGCCAAGTGGTAAGGCAACGGGTTTTGGTCCCGCTATTCGGAGGTTCGAATCCTTCCGTCCCAGAGTATGCGTATTATTATTATATATAATAATAGTATATTATAAGATATATGGAAAAATATTCGATATCAGACTATAGATTGCCGTTTTAAACAACCTTATGCTTAAGAGTCTAAATATAGATCGAATGTGATTGTTCTTTATTATTTTCTTATAATGATGCATTTCAGAAATGCGAAAGCCTCTATTATTCTCTATCTCTTAAATGGTTTGTGAAACCCGAGTATTTTTTTTCTGTGGATTTCTGAATTATAAACACGAAGGTCTTGTGTTTTTGGCACTAATGGAATTGAATTAATGGTCTTAAGAAACTTAAGACCTATTTAGGGTTTAGGGTACTAAATTTTAGAGTCAAATAAAAAAAAATAGGTAGGAACAATCGTTTACTCTAGATCTGTTTGACTTTCGCCTTATACAAGATAGTCTAGCACCTCCGAAACTAGTCCAGTCCCCCGTAGGATCCTTTTTTTATTTATGATGCATCTACTCGATCTAATTGGGGGTAGATAGGAGTTAATCCATAACGGAAGATATCAATTTGAATATCTGCCCGAATCTGATTAACAAAGAATCAAGTTACATATGTAACATATTATGTATTTCTTTTCACCTCATTTTTTCGTATGTTTGTCTGTAATGAATAATTGTAAATCCAAGTAACAATTCATACATCTTTTTCACTTTATTTTAAGGAAAGATTATTGAGTCTCTTAAGTTAAATAAACTAGGCAGAAAATGCTGATATGTATGTATTGTTATTATCTATTTTTATCGTTTTATTTCTTTTTTTTTTTTTTATTTTAGATCTATCTAATTGATGGGTTAATCCCGAATATACATTTATTTATCATAATCAAATGTAATAAATCCTTTACAAAAATTTATTCAAATAATATTATAATATAATATTTAGGTAGTAAATTTTCAATCAAGTAAATCTTTTTAATTATTTCTTATGAGTCCTTGGTACTCGAAGAAGTGTTAAACTCGTGAATCCATTCTATGAAGAAATTGAAAAATGGAGATTCTTAATTATTCGTAATTAATTATTTCTTAATTGATTTTATAGAAATTTCAAAAAATCTCTCTCTATCTAGAAAATATCTATATATAGAGAAATAAATATTGCACTCATACAAAAAAATGTTATTGATACAATATATACAATAAAATATGGGTTTCAATAAATTGAAGTATTGCTAAGACTTTTTCAAAAACTACCCATGTCATAAGAGTATAGATTACTATGGACCAACTAACCCAATGACTATACATGATTCCATAAATGAATCAATTACATACCAGTTCCAAGAAATTAGAGGTTATGGTAAAACTTCGTTTAAAACGATGTGGTAGAAAGCAACGTGCGACTTGAAGGACATGATCCACTGTGGATTCTTACACCCACCATTTTATATTATATAGGAATGAAGATGCTCTTGACTCGACATAGTTTGTTCGGTTGCACTCGAGCTCTTTTTTTTTTTTAGGGTTTTTGATGTAAATAGTACATGATGGAGCTCGAGTAGAAAGTATTGATTCATTTATCAAGGGCAGAGATCTAGGGTTAGTGTCAATCAATAAGTTAAAACTACTTCGTAAGTATAGGTTCGGTATACAAATCGAAAGGATCCAATTCGAACAAGTTTCAAATTCAAACATCAAATTGGATTAAAAGTGTATCACACGAGAATCCATTATTTATATGATTCTTTGATAAAAAGGAAATCAAAAAAAAATGGTATGTTGCTACCATTTTGAAACGATTAAAGATCACCGAAGTAATGTCTAAACCCAATGATTCAAGGAAAGGATAAAGGATCCCGGAACAAGTAAAAATCTTTTTCAATTGTCTCAATAACTAAACTAGATCAGAATGAAGAATCGAAATAGATTCTAACGGAGACAGGCAAAAATAAAGAGGTTAGAGACCGCTCAATAAATGAAATGCTTAAGCTTAAGGGTTTTTTTCCTTTGCGTGAGAGTTATCCAACTTGAGTTATGGGGATAAGAATGAGTTTTTTTTTTCAAAAGAAAAACAAAAGAATAAGAAAAAAAATTTTAAATCATAGTCTAATTGATTTAATAATCTATAGATCTATTTGACATTAATTAGAATTCTATACATAACTTTGAATTTCCTCGAGCCGTACGAGGAGAAAACTTCTTATACGGTTCTGGGGGGGGGTACTTAAAATTTACATCTATCCCAATGAGCCGTTTATCGAATCATTGCAATTGATGTTCGATGCCGAAGAGAAGGAAGAGATCTTCGTAAAGTGGGTTTTTATGATCCGATAAAGAATCAAACCTATTTAAATGTTCCTGCTATTCTATATTTCCTTGAAAAGGGTGCTCAACCTACAGGAACTGTTCATGATATTTTAAAGAAGGCAGGTGTTTTTACGGAACTTCACCTTAATCAATAACCGAAATTCCATTTTTATTAATGAAATAAAAAAACGAGGGTGTGATAACTTAACTTGTATATAGCTTTGACTAACCTTTTCTTTAGTATTTCCCCCTCTCTCTTGTTCTATTCATACTATACACTTATTACCTTAAAATTGCGTCTTCGCTAATGAAAAAATCGATTTTTATTTTATTGATATAAATTGATCTAAGATGAATAGAAAAAAAATATATCGGGTTTATTCAATCCACAAACCCGATATATTTTTTTCTACTTCTTCCTTAATTTCTTCTTTCGCCTACATCTTTTATGTCTATCTATGTTGATTATCTCTATAGTGCCAATCTAAGTACGTAGTTTTTTTTAATTCTTTTCTATTATTTTAATAGAATTTATTATTATTAGAATATTTTCTCTTATTCTATTTTGTTAACTTTATCTAGTTAAATATAGTTATTCAACTCAAATTGTTATTTCCATTTGTTTTTTATTCATTTATAATTCTTTTGTTTTGTCCATTATAGGCGTTTTTCATTATTCACATTAATATTGACAACAGTGTATCAAACAAATATAATCCGATTGTGTATAAATGAAGCTAGTTATCTCCCTTTCATGACCCTTGCTTTTCACGCACATGATGGTCTCATTGTATTTTTTGTGATACAAAAAATTACTTTTGTGTAAGTGATATAAGAAGTTTTTTTTATTGCAATATTTTGATTACGTCATCTAATTTCATTTCTTTTGTTATTTTGATTCCGATTGTATCTACACAGAAAAATTTTTCATATTTTGGGGTTGCTAACTCAATGGTAGAGTACTCGGCTTTTAAGTGCGGCTAGCATCTTTTACACATTTCTATGAAGTAACAGATTCGTCCATACTATCGGTAGAGTTTGTAAGACCGCGACTGATCCTGAAAGGAATGAATGGAAAAAGCAGCATGTCGTATTAATGGAAAATTCTAGTAATATTTTTACCTTACTAGATTAGGCCAAACTTGTTTGAATTCTTGATGCGGAAAAAAAAGTAAAGTCGGGTCGAATGAATAAATGGATAGGGCACTATGCTCCAATTATAGAGAAATAAAAAGTAACGGGCTTATGTTCTTAATTTGAATGATTCGCCGATCTAATTAGACGTTAAAACTATATTAGTGCTTGATGCGGGAAGGACTTTTCTTATGAGTGAGTTATCCATTTTTTTCTAAGTCCTAACTATTAGTTACTCTACGTTATGAGGTAGAGGGGAATGTGTAGAAGAAGCAGTATATTGATAAAGAGTTTTTTTCCAAAATCAAAAGAGCGATTGGGTTGAAAAAATAAAGGATTTCTAACCATCTTTTTTATCCTAAAATAGAAACCAATTAGATGACAAAAGAAAAGAGAGGATAGAGAGTCCGTTGATAAGTCTTACCTATTTACGAGGTATCTATTATTATTCTTTATTTTACTGTAATACCTTGTTTTGACTGTATCGCACTATGTATCATTTGATAACCCAATAAATCCCATTATCGTATCCCCAGTTCAAATGAAATTTTAAATGGCGGAATTTAAAGGATATTTAGAACTTGAGAAATCTCGGCAACGTGACTTCCTATACCCACTTATCTTTCGGGAGTATATTTACGCATTTTCTCATGATCATTTTTTAAATGGATCCATTTTGTTGGAAAATTCTGGTTATGACAAAAAATCCAGTTTACTAATGGTAAAACATTTAATTACTCGAATGTATCACCAGAATCATTTTTTTTTTTTGTCGACTAATTATTATAACAAAAATCCTTTTTGTGGGTACAATAACAATTTGTATTCTCAAATGTTATCAGAAGGGTTTGCAGTCATTGTGGAAATTCCATTTTCCCTACGATTAGTATCTTCCTTAAAAGAAGAAGAAATCGCAAAATCTTATAATTTACGATCAAGTCATTCAATATTTCCTTTTTTAGAGGATAAATTCCCACATTTAAATTATGTGTCAGATGTATTAATACCCTATC
>NW_026124302.1:0-17500 GCF_025177605.1 Cucumis melo
TCTTTTTTTTTTTTTTTTTTTTTCTTTCTAATTATTTAGAATCCATTTAATAGATTTATATATTTACTAGATTTATATATTAAATTATTGTTTATAAATTCTTTATAATAAGAATATTTGTTTTGAAAACTCAAGAGTTGTTCAATGAATCCCTTGATTCCGAATTGCGGGATAGAGAGACAGATGATGAATTGATTTCTTACCTATGTCACAAGATTTTTGTTAGTATCATCTATAATCATAATAATAGATGAATCAAAAACTTTCAATTGAATATATTTTTTCAATTAGTATTTTTACTTATCCATCCGCGTATCTTTCAAAAATAGAAACTTAGGGAAGTGCTTTATAAACATATGGATAAAAATAACGTATTTCATTTAGCCTCGTCATGCCTACTATCACTAGTTATTTCGGTTTTCTACTAGCAGTTTTAACTATAACCTCAGCTCTATTTATCGGTCTGAACAAGATACGACTTATTTGATTAAAATTCATTGAATGCACAATTCAAAAAAAGAAAGATTTCGGTGTTATTCAATATATTCTATATATTGTAGAGTTCTTTACCTTGTCAATTCAATTTCGAATTCTTGGTCATTGAGATTCATGGGCAATACCGATTAATATTTTAAGGATAGATATTACCTCTCCTTTTCCTCGTTCAACTAAATTGAAATGATTGAAGTTTTTCTATTTGGAATCGTATTAGGTCTAATTCCTATTACTTTGGCTGGATTATTTGTGACCGCATATTTACAATACAGACGGGGGGATCAGTTGGACCTTTGATTAATTAACAGTTCTTTTTTTTGATTGACCCCCTACTTGCTTTATAGGAGGTAAAATTTTGATTTCTGTTGAATTATTTCAGTATCATTTTGATTTAACAACAACAAGAATCGAATCACGCTCTATAGGATTTGAACCTACGACATCGGGTTTTGGAGACCCGCGTTCTACCGAACTGAACTAAGAGCGTTTTATTATCAAACTAAAAGCAACCCGAATATATCTTCGATACATATATTATCATAGAGAATATCATAAAATTAAATAAAAAAAGATTGATTCGATATATGTATGTTCAATTTTTATGGATCTCAATTGATTCCTCGTTACTGTTCAGAAGATAAGTAATAGGTAGGGATGACAGGATTTGAACCCGTGACATTTTGTACCCAAAACAAACGCGCTACCAAGCTGCGCTACATCCCTTTCAATTGGTCTACAGTGTTATTGTAGAGAATCCCTGTCTTGTTTTCCACATTTTTTATTTATTTCCTCCATTGGTATACACAAATTATCTTGCCATTTCTTCTTTTTTGTCTCATATCATATATAAAATATAATAAAAATAATAAAAAGACTTATATACGTATGAAATAATAAATATTAAATCCGCCGTAAAGAAAAATGAATATTTGGGGTGGGGCGGAAAGCTACATATTTTTTTTAATAAAAAAGGGAATATCTACCGAATTGAACTGTTGTACATTTCAATTTGAATTAGGAATTCCGCGGACAATACAAGCGGTTATTAACTATATATACATTTGATGGTATGTAATACCAGTATGTATTACAAATTACTATAAAGTAGGAGGGTTTTCAATGCGAGATCTAAAAACATATCTCTCCGTGGCACCGGTAGTAAGTACTATATGGTTCGGGGCTTTAGCGGGTCTATTAATCGAGATCAATCGTTTATTCCCGGATGCGTTGGTATTCCCGTTTTTTTCATTCTAGTTATTGACTTGGGAAGGGGTGAAGAAGATTAGAAAAACAATCAAATATCTTTGACTAATCCCCTTCCCCCTTCTTTTTTTTAGAGTTTTTAGACTTAGAATAAGTTAGAAAGAATCAAAATGGATTCAACCTCAGTCAAACTCGGACGCGGCGCCAGGTTCAAATTTAATTAATAAAAGAGTGAGAACGAAAATGAAAATGTGATGGCTAGGGCAACAATATCATACAAAATACTTAAATGAAAAACTGTACTGCGATTCTAAATTTAGAAATTATTGTATTACTATATTTTAATATTTGATTGTAACGAAATCTTTCATAATTTTATTTCGAGTTACCAATTTTTCTTTTTTTCTTCATTTTGGATCGGAAAATGGAAGAGTTGCGTGAATCAAAAATCCAAGGGAGGTTCATGGCCAAGGGTAAAGATGCCCGAGTAACTGTTATTTTGGAATGTACTCGTTGTGTTCGAAACGGTGTTAATAAGGAATCAATAGGGATTTCCAGATATATTACTCAAAAGAATCGACACAATACGCCTAGTCGATTGGAATTGAGAAAATTCTGTCCCCGGTGTTACAAACATACGATTCATGGGGAGATAAAGAAATAGATCGAACCGATCGGCTGTGTGTCACCCTTTTCCAATCCAAGGAAGATGAAAAATTACATATATTAGACATATTTTAGATTTAAATATAAACAAACCAAATCCTATTTCGATCGGATCTAAAATGATTTAGAATTAAGAAATAGGATTTTCGGGATAAGGAATAAAAAAACCATGGATAAATCCAAGCGACTCTTTCTTAAATCCAAACGATCTTTTCGTAGGCGTTTGCCCCCGATTCCATCGGGGGATCGAATTGATTATAGAAACATGAGTTTAATTAGTCGATTTATTAGTGAACAAGGAAAAATATTATCTAGACGGGTAAATAGATTGACCTTAAAACAGCAACGCTTAATTACTATTGCTATAAAACAAGCTCGTATTTTATCTTTGTTACCTTTTCTTAATAATGAGAAACAATTTGAAAGAAGCGAGTCGACCGCTAGAACTATTGGTCTTAGAACCAGGAATAAATAGACTTAGCTTACTCTTTAATTGAATTAAAATTCTAATCCAAACTCAACCGCAGATTGATTCTTTGTTCGAAAAATCCGAAAATCTAGATTCGATTGTCGTGTCGTAAGAAAAAGAAAGAATAGTGGAAGAAGAATAAATCGTTTTTTTTTTTATTGAACATATTTGCTCATTTTGACCACTTTATCATATTTTATCATACTAATTTCTACTCTACCTTCTCGGAGTTCATTCTCCAGAGAACTCCATTTTAAGCATTCCGCTGGATTCTTTGCAATCTTCGTATTTTATGATCTCATTGGAAATCATATAAAGACAATTTCTATTTAATATCGCGATTTGGGCAAGTATTTTACGATTAAGAAGCAACTGCCTCTTGTACAGATTGTGTATGAATCTACTATAACTGTAGTCTACCTTATTAGATCGAATTACTGCATTTATTCGAGCGATCCACAACTGTCGAAAATTTCTTTTTTGCCTACCTCTATCCCGATAAGCTGAAGCCAAAGCTCTTATTTTCTGTTGAGTAATAGTTCGAGTAAGTCTTGAATGAGCCCCTCGAAAGCTTGATGCAAATAAACGAATTTTTGTTCTACGTCTCCGAGCTATATATCCTCGTTTAATTCTAGTCATTGAATAAATGAAACTTTGATGAATAACTAATGGATTTCCTTTCTTTCAGTTATTCCTTTCTCCTTTCCTAGTCTATTAATAACAAAACGTATTTTTCCAATGTATAAAATAAAAATTCCAATGGCTTTTGCTACTATAACCTTCCCGACCACTATTTCTTTTTTTGTTCTAATCACCCCAAAATACGAAATAGTATTTTTACTAGGTATAAAAAACAAAAATAGAGTAAATAAATAAAAATAGAAATGGATAAAGAAATAGTGGGTTCCTTCGTTTCTATGGTTACTTCTTAAACGGTGAGGTCCTCTCTATACACCGGAGCTCCTTCTTTTATTTCATCAATGTTATTGTTAACTTGTACAGTTCACCCTCTTTGGCTCTACCCATGAATTATCTAGTAATCGGTCTTTCACAACGAGATCTACCTATACAGTAACGGTATTTAATTATGAAGATTGGTTGGGTAGCTGACCCTCTTAGTCCGTTCTTGGAAGAATAAGGCTATAATCCTTCTGTTAAATAGGATTTCCTCTGCTTAATGGATAAGCATTTGTTACCAATGGGGAATTCTTTCTCATCTAAAATTGAAAATAGAGATGATTGGATTTGCACCAATAGAAACCATAAATTTGATACACAATAAAAGGATACGATAAATCTTTGTTTATTTATTTTCGGTAGTGAACGGATTTCTTCCATTCATTCTATCCTATTCACTGTACTTATAACTGATACGGGAAAAATTTTGTACTTTCTTTTGTCCCGGTCCATGGTCTAAACGAGTCGCACATACACCCTAGTACATGTTCCTCGACGCTGAGGGCATCCCCGAAGGGCGGGCGATTTGGTGACATTTCTGATTGGCTGTCTTGTGTTTCTAATAAGTTGTTTAATAGTTGGCATGTTGAATTGTATACATAATGAGTTGGTTTAGATCAATCCTAACCGGATGATTATGAATTACTTCTATATTCGATATTAATAATTAATATGATTAATAGTAATATATTAACCCCGGTAAAAAGAGAAAATCGAAAATTTCGGATTTTTGCGTGAAATACCTGCTATTTGTTATTCAACCGCTACAAGATCAACAATTCCATGAGCTTGGGCTTCTGTTGCTGACATAAAAACATCCCTTTCCATGTCTTCGGATATAACCCATAAGGGTTTGCCTGTTCTTTGTACATAAACCCTTGTGAGGATTTCGCGCAGCCTCAGTAGTTCTTTCGCTTCCAGGATAAATTCTACCGTTTGTGCCTCATAAAAAGAACTAGCAGGTTGATGGATCATTACCCTGATGATTTAATAAATGGTTTTCTCTATCTTACATCATTATCATGATGAGTCAAAGATAATAAAAAAAAGATAGGATTAACAACCGTACAGGCATCCTTTGTGCAGTGCATACGGCTCCACAATGGAATTCATTTTTACCTTCCAGCGAAGGAATAGAAAATATAGGATCTAGCAGACCCAGAGCAGTAAATGATCCAATAACCACCCTTCCTTTTTTTTAGTAATTTCAAAATACTATGATGGTTCCGTTGCTTTATGATTTCGTTTGTTATTCAGCAATCCCAAAGTTTCTTTTTTTTATTTTTTTTCTTAAAAATAAATATTTCGTAGTCTTTCATAACAGAAATATTGTTAAGAGTCTTCCGTCGTGAAAACAAAAAAGTTTGTGACGCTGAAAGAGGCCTCCGCGATAAATCAGCCTACAATCGGAAATGCCTTTTATCTCATACTACTCTTTCGATACATAACCTAATGGTTTAGAAAAAAAAAATTCTCATATCGAATTCAAAGTGCCATGCTATTATTACTTAATATTTTATATGGCGAAGGCATAGTTTTCTTTTTGTCTAAAAAAAACTCATTGGCGCCGAGCGTGCGGGAATGCTAGACGTTTGGTAATTTCTCCTCCGACTAGAATAAAAGATCCCATTGAAGCGGCTAATCCCATGCATATTGTCTGTACATCTGGTTGCACAAATTGCATAGTATCATAAATACCTAATCCGCTTATTACCCCTCCACCGGGAGAGTTTATAAATAAATACAGATCTTTGGTATCATCCTCCATACTGAGATATACCATAAGACTAATAAGTTGATTCGAAATATCACTATCAACCTCTTGGCCTAAAAAAAGTAATCTTTCTCGATAAAGTCGGTTGATTAGGATAAAATTGTATCCCTTAAGAACCGTACGGGCACCTTTTGATGCATACGGTTCAAAAAAAATAGCGAAAAAAGAATCAATGTTTAGATTTTAGCCTTCTTTAGAGGACTCTTTCTAACTTCTAATGAAGGGGCTTTTTCTTACCTTCCATTTTTTTTTCAAAATGGATGAGTTTTGTCCTTTGGCCCGCGGTCGTTTATCTATACTATAAATTTCAATAAATAAAAAAACAATTCATTAAATTTTCAATTTATCGAACTAACTTTTCATTGATATATTGTTTCATCGAGATTCAATTTCAATTCCGATGTCATTTTCTTGTTCCAAAATGGTCTTCTTCAATTCTTTTAGGTTTATGCTCTACTCCGAGTCAAGATCTGCCCGATTTGGATTTGCACATATAGGACAAATGCCCCAATAGCATGGCTTTTTGCTACGACTTCTTTTTTTTTTTCAATTTACTTCATATTACTCGATTGATTAAAAGTTTTCTATCAATGCTATTGATAAATCGAATATGATACAAGTAGTAGTAATCATAGAATAGATAGATTCCAAATTGAGTTTTTTCTAAGCGGAGCCTGGATACTTCATTTTATTAGTACAACCGAGAAAACCATAAATTATTCTAATTGATAATATTAATCTGGATACCCCCCAAAAAATAGATCTAATTGCACTTCACGCTCCAAATTTTTGATGATTAAATCAATCCGTCTTGGGCGAAAGAGAGGATATCTCGATCGGGGGAGAGAACGGGGAAATACCATATGACCCAATATATCTGACAAGTCGCACTATAGGTCAACCCACGATGCGTCTTCCTCTCCGGGACTTCGAAAAGGTACTTTTGGAACACCAATAGGCATTAAAGCAAAGAAAAAAGAATTAAGTACTATAGCTAACTTTGATGTGGAAGCGTAACAACGGGTTTATTGTCTTAATAAATAAGATGGGCCTTTATCAGATTTTATCTTTTAGCATATTTTATACATAGATTTAATAAGTTCATAAAAAAGGAAAACAGAATTAATAAGGGAAACTTCTTCCCGAATAGGTTTTTGAATGATGAACAAGTATGTATACATTCACTCCTATAAAATAGGATCAATTCCCATCTACCATTGCGTATTGGTACTTATCGAGTATAGAATAGATCTGCTTCTTTTTGTTCCTACGAATAGAATCGAATTGTTCCATTATTACTAAAAGAATAGACTAAATATTAATCCTTTCGCCAAGATAATCCCCTCAAAAGGGGAGGTCCGTAGCATAGTTTTTTTTTTCAGTGCAATAAAGTTACATAGTGTCTATTTTTCCTTGATAAAGGGGTATTTCCATGGGTTTGCCTTGGTATCGTGTTCATACCGTTGTATTGAATGATCCCGGTCGTTTGCTTTCTGTTCATATAATGCATACAGCTCTAGTTGCTGGTTGGGCCGGTTCAATGGCCCTATACGAATTAGCAGTTTTTGATCCCTCTGATCCTGTTCTTGATCCAATGTGGAGACAGGGTATGTTCGTTATACCCTTCATGACTCGTTTAGGAATAACCAATTCATGGGGGGGTTGGAGTATCACAGGAGGGACTATAACGAATCCGGGTATTTGGAGTTACGAAGGTGTGGCCGGAGCACATATTGTGTTTTCTGGATTGTGCTTCTTAGCAGCTATCTGGCATTGGGTGTATTGGGATCTAGAAATATTTTGTGATGAACGTACAGGAAAACCTTCTTTGGATTT
The DNA here is from genome assembly GCF_025177605.1 of Cucumis melo. Classification (NCBI taxonomy): domain Eukaryota; kingdom Viridiplantae; phylum Streptophyta; class Magnoliopsida; order Cucurbitales; family Cucurbitaceae; genus Cucumis; species Cucumis melo. Next base: position 7,401 of record NW_026124302.1, read on the forward strand.
GCCGAAGATTTTTGGAATTCATTTATTTCTCTCAGGGTTGGGTTGCTTTGGTTTTGGTGCATTTCATGTAACCGGATTGTATGGTCCGGGAATATGGGTATCCGATCCTTATGGATTAACCGGAAGGGTACAAGCCGTAAATCCTGCGTGGGGTGTCGAAGGGTTTGATCCTTTTGTTCCGGGCGGAATAGCCTCGCATCATATTGCAGCAGGTACATTGGGCATATTAGCGGGCCTATTCCATCTTAGTGTTCGTCCGCCCCAACGTCTATACAAAGGATTACGTATGGGAAATATTGAAACCGTCCTTTCCAGTAGTATCGCTGCTGTATTTTTTGCAGCTTTTGTTGTTGCTGGAACTATGTGGTATGGTTCAGCAACTACCCCGATTGAATTATTTGGGCCCACTCGTTATCAATGGGATCAGGGATACTTCCAGCAAGAAATATATCGAAGAGTTAGTACCGGGTTAGCCGAAAATCAAAGTTTATCAGAAGCTTGGTCTAAAATTCCTGAAAAATTAGCTTTTTATGATTATATCGGGAATAATCCCGCAAAAGGTGGATTATTCAGAGCGGGTTCCATGGACAACGGGGATGGAATAGCTGTTGGTTGGTTAGGACACCCTGTTTTTAGAGATAAAGAAGGGCGCGAACTTTTTGTACGCCGTATGCCGACCTTTTTTGAAACATTTCCGGTTGTTTTGGTAGACGGAGACGGAATTGTTAGAGCCGATGTTCCTTTTCGAAGAGCAGAATCGAAGTATAGTGTTGAACAGGTCGGTGTAACTGTTGAGTTCTATGGCGGTGAACTCAATGGAGTCAGTTATAGTGATCCTGCTACTGTGAAAAAATATGCTAGACGTGCTCAATTGGGTGAAATTTTTGAATTAGATCGTGCTACTTTGAAATCCGATGGGGTTTTTCGTAGCAGTCCAAGGGGTTGGTTTACTTTTGGGCATGCTTCCTTTGCTTTGCTCTTCTTCTTCGGACACATTTGGCATGGTGCGAGAACCTTGTTCAGAGATGTCTTTGCTGGTATTGACCCAGATTTGGACGCTCAAGTAGAATTTGGGGCATTCCAAAAACTTGGAGATCCAACTACAAAAAGAGTCTAGTCTGATACAAGATTGCTCTGTTCTTTTTTTCCTTTATTTTTTGATTTGACATAGATAGGGTACCGGATAAATCTTTATTCGGATTGCTTACTTTTCATTTCTTTGACTCTTGTCTTGGTCTTTTTTTTATCCGTAAAAAGATCCCAATTAAACAGGTATGGAAGCTATAATTGTAAACCGAAATCAAATCTATGGAAGCATTGGTTTATACATTCCTCTTAGTCTCGACTCTAGGAATAATTTTTTTCGCTATCTTTTTTCGCGAACCGCCTAAAGTTCCAACTCCAACTAAAAAGGCAAAATGATTTCTCATTATCTCAATTGAAGTAATGAGCCTCACAATATTGTGAGGCTCATTACTTCAACTAGTCCCCGTGTTCCTCGAATGGATCTCTTAGTTGTTGAGAGGGTTGCCCAAAAGCAGTATATAAGGCATACCCAGTAAAACTTACAAGTAAACCAGATATAGAGATGGCAACTAGGGTTGCTGTTTCCATTATTATATAATTTCAAGACCACAATGGATCTATAATAAGATCATTTATTTACAACGGAATGGTATACAAAGTCAACAGATCTCACTGAATAAAAAAAAATATAGGATTATTTATGGCTACACAAACCGTTGACGATAGTTCTAGATCTGGGCCAAGACGAACTGTTGTAGGGGATTTATTGAAACCATTGAATTCGGAATATGGTAAAGTGGCTCCTGGGTGGGGAACTACACCTTTAATGGGTGTCGCGATGGGTTTATTTGCGATATTCCTATGTATTATTTTGGAGATTTATAATTCTTCCATTTTACTGGACGGAATTTCAAGCAATTAGATTCGATTCACAAGAACCCCTAAATAACTTTTCAATAAAAAGGAAAGTCTAAAGTATGTAGGTTTCTGCTTTTTAGCCCACTATTTTTTGGTAGTTCGATCGTGGAATTTATTTTTTTCTGTATTTCCGGAATATGAGTGTGTGACTTGTTAGAATTGATCCTATGGATACGACAGAGAAGAAGTCGGTCATCTTGATGAAGATGATTTGATCTCGTTGGATATTCAGTCTAGGCTAGTATCTGGAGCACAGAATATATGAAATAGATTCCAAAATATTAGAACAAATATTAGAACTATGATTCATACTTATCAGACCTCGTGGCCGGACTCCGAAACAAGAGTTAGAAGTGATAAATAAAAAAAATTTATTCTTTCGTTTCTACTTATTTTGGTTAAAGGATAAACCTTTCTTTAGCTTTTTTCATTATATTCAGTCATTGAATAAGCATTGAATAAGTGATAATCCAAGGGTTCTTACTCAGGGAATTTTTGAACTTTTTTTGGAAGGTTTTTTATTGAATCATCGTGGTTCTAGTCTGAATCTAAGGTTTTAATTGATTCATAGGGTCTTAACAAGATAATTCCTATCAATAATAAAGAAAACAAGAGTAAAGTCGCATTACATACAAATCAAAGAAAAAAAATAGGTAAATAGAAGATTCAAGAGGCCCCTAATGATCAATATAACTATGAATGAGCCGACTTGATATTTGGGCATTATAACTACAAAGAAGACTTTTCGGATTTTGATTCTTTCGTATCTTGATACAAAAAATTGAATCATAGCATTAAGAAGTTTGAAACTTTTTAGTACACATATCCGTTACGAGCGGTATTTGGGTGTTTCTGTTTGAGCCGTACGAGACGAAATTCTCATATACGGTTCTCAGAGGGGGGTCCCCTTGGTTTACCTATCTCAATAAAGTGTATGATTGGTTCGAAGAACGTCTTGAAATTCAGGCGATTGCAGATGATATAACTAGTAAATACGTTCCTCCTCATGTCAACATATTTTATTGTCTAGGAGGAATTACGCTTACTTGTTTTTTAGTACAAGTAGCTACGGGGTTTGCTATGACTTTTTACTACCGTCCGACCGTTACTGAGGCTTTTGCTTCTGTTCAATATATAATGACGGAAGCAAATTTTGGTTGGTTAATCCGATCAGTTCATAGATGGTCGGCAAGTATGATGGTCTTAATGATGATCCTGCACGTATTTCGCGTGTATCTTACTGGTGGATTTAAAAAACCTCGTGAATTGACTTGGGTTACAGGTGTGGTTCTGGCTGTATTGACCGCATCCTTTGGTGTAACTGGTTATTCCTTACCTCGGGACCAAATTGGTTATTGGGCAGTCAAAATTGTAACAGGTGTACCGGAAGCTATTCCAGTAATAGGGTCGCCTTTGGTAGAGTTATTACGCGGAAGTGCTAGTGTGGGACAATCTACCTTGACTCGTTTTTATAGTTTACACACTTTTGTATTACCTCTTCTTACTGCCGTATTTATGTTAATGCACTTCCCAATGATACGTAAGCAAGGCATTTCTGGTCCTTTATAGAGAATAGAAATCATAGATTTGTAATTAGTTATTTATGATTACTCAGGGGGGAAGAAGAGTATTTCATTGCTGCAAATATGGATTATTGAAAAATAAGACATGTATTTGGATATTTCCCTTCAACTCCACGAAATTTTATTCGTTATTTTTCAATAATAGTTGAAGGGAATTCTTCGAAGAGAAAATGGATTATGGGAGTGTGTGACTTGAACTATTGATTGGACCGTGTAGATATATGTCTTTTTATCTGCCACATTGGGATTCACAACAAAATGTGTCTTTATTCCAACCACCGCGAAAGCTCCATACAGAGGGTAGGCTGGTTCGCTTGAAGAGAATCTTTTCCATGATCAGACTTGACCATGTCGTGCATGACCAGGCTCCGTAAGATCCATTAGAATAGGTGAATATATGCCATAATACAGATTATGTTTTATCTATTTCACTTACTTAATAGTATGAAAATGCATTCATTTCCTCTGCATTGACTCGATTTATAATACTATCGGAGTGAAACAAGGGATCTAAAGAAGAACATAGGCTAGACTCTATTAGTAACAAGTAAATCCTTTGGATGTAAAAAGTATCAATATTTTTGGGGGCTAAAGCCCCATCGCAAGGTTTGAGACGACCCAGAAAGCACTTGAACATTATCAACTTTGTAAGCCTACTTGGGTATTGAGCATTTATCTGTACGAACTTAATTCCTTGCAATGGATAATTGTAACTCTTGAAAACGGAATCCGCTAAATTTTTTCTTACATTGAATCACTCATTTATTTTATATATGCTTGGATAAGATATCGATTTTTTTTTCTGGATCCAGTTGGTTCGTTTGATTTGTGCTCGAGCCGGATGATGAAAAATTATCATGTCCGGTTCTTTCGGGGGATGGATCCATAATAATTCACCTATCCTAATAACAAAAAAACCAGATTTGAATGATCCTGTATTAAGAGCTAAATTGGCTAAGGGTATGGGTCATAATTATTACGGAGAACCCGCATGGCCCAATGATCTTTTATATATTTTTCCAGTAGTCATTCTAGGTACTATTGCATGTAACGTGGGCTTAGCGGTTCTAGAACCATCAATGATTGGTGAACCCGCAGATCCATTTGCAACTCCTTTGGAAATATTGCCGGAATGGTATTTCTTTCCCGTATTTCAAATACTTCGTACAGTGCCAAATAAGTTATTGGGTGTTCTTTTAATGGTTTCCGTACCGGCGGGATTATTAACTGTACCATTTTTGGAGAATGTCAATAAATTCCAAAATCCATTTCGTCGTCCAGTAGCGACAACCGTCTTTTTGATTGGTACCGCAGTAGCTCTTTGGTTGGGTATTGGAGCAACATTACCGATTGATAAATCCCTAACTTTAGGGCTTTTTTAAATTGATTCAATTGTGAAATAAATAAAATATCACGATGTGTGTATCTAGGGAATAGTTGCTTCAAAGTGAATTACCCCTAGATACACATATTTAATGAAATTTTTGATTTATTTTGAGTATACGGATTCTGTTAAAGATTCAAACTTCATTTTCGTCTTTTTTTTTTATAAAGTTTTTTTACAACAAAAATCCAATGGATTTCAAATTTATGCAAAATTCTTTTCCATTTCGAGAATGTCTAATATATGTTTTACGTCTTCTATGCGAAAATGTTTGATTTTCATAAGTTCGTCTGGACTATTATTCAAAAGGTCAAATAATGTATGTATATTGCACCTTTTGAGGCAATTATAGATCCTAGGAGGCAATTCTGATTGGTCAATAAAAATATATTTTAATGCTCTTTCTTTTTTCTTTTTTCTTAGTTTCGCCAATTTCTCATGAAAAGTAAAAAGGGGTAAAGTAACTTTTTGTTTATTATTTTTAAAATGGAAGTTTTCTTTTTCTTCTTCTCCGCATGTAAAAAAGGAATAAATAAATCAATCAAATTCCGAGAGGCTTCATGAAGTGCTTCTTTAGGAGTTAAACTTCCATTGGTCCATATTTCGAGAAAAAGTATCTCTTGTTTTTCATTCCCATTTACATAAGAATGAATACTATGATTAACATTTCGAACAGGCATGAATATAGCATCCATAGGATAACTTGCGTCTTGAAAATTATTTGGCGTTTGTATATGATATCCGCGATTCCTCTCGATCTTTAATTCAATACAAAAATTAATTGGTTCCGTTAGGTTAGCTATATGCTGTGTATTATCAACGATTTCCACCGAAGGTGGTAAGATGATGTCTTGAGCAGTTACGCATCCAGGACCCTTGACACAAATAGACGCATCACGAGTTCCATACAGATTACTTCTCAATACAATTTCTTTCAAATTCATTAAAATTTCATGTACTGATTCTTGAATACCGACTATGGTAGAGTATTCATGTGGGATTTTTTCAGATTTTGCACGTGTGATACATGTTCCCTCTATTTCTCCAAGCAAAGCTTTTCGCATCGCAATGCCTATAGTATCCCCTTGTCCCTTCATAAGTGGAGACAGAATAAAGCGTCCATAATAAAGACGCTTACTGTCTGCTCTTGATTCAACACACTTCCACTTTAGTGTCCGAGTCGATACTCTGATTTTCTCTCGAACCATAGTAATATTTTTTGATAAAATCATTGAATTATTTATTTCTCTTGAAATTTCTCTTCAATGTTTATTTTTACACACGTCGTTTTTTAGGGGGCCTACAGCCATTATGTGGCATAGGGGTTACATCCCGTATGAAACTTAATAGTATACCGCTTCTCCGAATAGCTCTTAATGCTGCATCTCTTCCGAGACCGGGGCCCTTTATCATAACTTCGGCTCGTTGCATCCCTTGATCCACTACTGCCCGAATAGCATTTCCTGCTGCGGTTTGGGCGGCAAATGGTGTCCCTCTTCTTGTACCTTTGAATCCACACGTACCGGCGGAGGACCAAGAAATTACCCGACCCCGTACATCTGTAACAGTCACAATTGTATTGTTGAAACTTGCTTGAACATGAATAACGCCCTTTGGTATTCTACGCGTACTTTTACGTGAGCTAATACGTCCATTTCTACGTGAACCGATTCTTGGTATGGGTTTTGCCATATTTTATCATCTCATAAATCTAAGTCAGAGATATATGGATATATCCATTTCATGTCAAAACGGATCCTTTAATTTCTTTTTATGTATATATTGTGGGTGGCCTTTAGGGGTCCTTTTTTTTATAAAGATTATCCTTGTCTTTGTTTATGTCTCGGATTGGAACAAATTACCATAATTCGTCTCCGCCTACGGATCAGGCGACATTTTTCACAAATTTTCCGAATGGAGGCCCTTATTTTCATATTTTTTATTCCTTACCTTAATCTACTTATTGGAAGAAAATAAGTTTCTTGAAATTTTCTATTTCGAATTGGATCTCCCTACAAAAAAAAGAATATTGCACGTGAAAAGACTACTTCACCTAATCATTCGAATCTTTGTTTCGTAGTCTATAAATTATACGCCTTCTGGTCCTGGTTGAATCGTAACAACTTACTGAAATTTTGACTCTCTATTACCTAGTATATGGATAAAACTATGTTGAATCCTTCCTGAAACGTAACCTAGAATTGGATCCTCATTATCTAAACAAACCCAAAACATATCATTGGTAAGTGATTCAGTAATTAAACCTTCAGAAATCCTTTTTTGCTCTTTCATTCCAGACGAAACACCCTTCAAAGTATCAATTAATCAAGGGGGAGTCGTATTATAAACTATAAACCCACCTCTTTTCTTTTTTTTTTTTTTTTACAAATAGGGAAGTTCTGTGTATAATTCGAATATCATAAAGATTACCATATATAACACAAAATTTCGCCGCCGATTCCCTGTAGTCGAGCTTCTCGGTCTGTCATTATACCCCGAGAAGTAGACAGAATTACAATGCCCATTCCGCCTAAAATTCTAGGAATTTTTTGATAGTTAGAATATATTCGGAGACCAGGTCGACTGATCCGTTTTAAATTTAAAATCGTTTTATATGGTCCTTTCCTATTTCTTCTATGTCGTAGGGTTAAAACCCAAAAATCCTTGTTGCTTTCCCGATGTTTCCTTACGTTTTCAATAAAACCTTCTCGTAAAAGTATTTTAACAATGTTTTCGGTGATGTTAGTAGATGGTATTCGAACCATTCCTTTTCTATTCATGTCAGCATTGCGAATAGAGGTTATTATGTTAGCAATAGTGTCCTTACCCATGATAAACGAAAATTATTGGTTACTTAAATTTTTGATCTAATCAACATTCTTTTTTATTAAATAGTTATGAATTTTAAAAGGTATATACGTGATACACAATCTACTAATTAATTTCATTCAAATAGTATAACTATCTCACGGTCTGTCTCATTTTATAATACTTCAGGTGCTAATGAAATTATTTTAGTGAAATTTAACTGTCTCAATTCTCGGGCAATCGCACCAAAAATTCGAGTTCCTTTTGGATTTCCTTCTTGATCAATAACAACCGCAGCATTGTCATCATATCGTATTATCATACCATTTTCTCGTTTGAGTTCTTTACAAGTACGTACAATTACAGCTCTGATCACTTCTGATCTTTCTAGAGGTGTATTTGGGACGGCTTTCTTGATTACAGCAACAATAACGTCACCAATATGAGCATATCGTCGATTACTAGCCCCTATGATTCGAATACACATCAATTCTCGGGCTCCGCTGTTATCTGCTACATTCAAAAGGGTTTGAGGTTGAATCATATTATTTTGGAATCTTTTCTTTCAATGCAAAGGGCGAAGTAAAAAAAAAAAAAAGAAATATTGTTTTTCAAAAAAAAAAAAAATAAATCTGCAATTGTTTTTTTTTCATCTTAAACAAAGATCGCTTTCCTTTGATTCTACATTTCTATCCCGAAGTAATGAATTGGGTTCGTATAGGCATTTTGGATGCCGCTATTGAAATAGCTTTTCTGGCTATATTTTCGGCTACTCCACTCATTTCATAAAGTATTCTACCTGGTTTAACAACAGCTACCCAATATTCGGGGGATCCTTTCCCTGAACCCATACGTGTTTCTGTGGGTCTTAGTGTAACGGGTTTGTCCGGAAATATACGTACCCATATTTTTCCACCGCGTCGTGCATTTCGTGTCATTGCCCTTCGTCCGGCTTCGATTTGTCTCGATGTGATCCAAGCGGGTTCAAGTGCCTGAATAGCGTATCTCCCGAAGCAAATACTATTGCCTCGATAAGATATTCCTTTCATTCTTCCTCTATGGTGTTTACGGAATCTGGTTCTTTTGGGGTTATAGTTGATGGTTATTTCTAAATTCCATCTCTACTACAGAACCGGACATGAGAGTTTCTTCTCATCCAGCTCCTCGCGAATGAAACGATTCAAAAAAATATACATGTATTTACTGATATTTTCTGAATAATAGATTCAATTATGGGATTTTTGATATTTCATTTAATCAATCTATTCGAAATTTGTATATCTTCTTTTCTTTTGATAGAAAACTAAACTGTTTATAGATTCTAGAATAATAGAATAAGTTTTTTTATTATAGTTTTCTAAAAAATTATAGATAATATAATCTCGTTTTGTTATTTTTTCTTTTATTATTAAGGTTATAACAAATCTTTATTTTGTTTTGCCTTTTTTTATCTATTATTATATTTGATCGACCCTAATTTAGAAATATAATAAAATGGAAACGTTCGCGGGCGAATATTTACTCTTTTTATATATGTTTTGGTTCTCGGGTTAGTTAGCCCATGAACCTACCTCTCATAATAAATGGATTGGTCTTGGGTTCCTTCCGCCATCCTACCCAATGAATTATTAGGATTCGTTTTCAATAGAATATTATGTATTCACGGGTTCCCTCGTTCCCATCGCCTCTCGATTAATGGTTAGGTCTTAATTATACAATGGAGCCCGTAATAAAATTTGTTTTTGAGTCAATCTTCTCAGTCTTTATTGTCTCGGGGCTCTTGGCTTTTTTGTTCTATGAACAGATTCATCTAATTATGAATTCATCAGTCTTAATGCTTTATTACACTACCTTTTATGAGATGACCCATAGACCTTACATATTACGTATTGGAATGATATATCATTCATATTCTTTTTCTCTCTTTCTTTCACCCTTCCATTTATCCGCATACTTTTATTGCTTGACAACTCATAATCGGATTTTTTTTATGCAAAAAAGATTTCAGTTGCTACAATGATATGACCAATATAACATATCTTGACTGGTTGGTTTTTTAGATCCAGATAATGCGAAGCGATGAGTTGGTTATTAGTTTTATAATTATTAGTTCAGATTATGTATGGGCTTATCCTTCTTTATTTTTTGGTTTTAATCCGAACATAAAAAAAACTGACGAGTCGCACACTAAGCATAGCAATTATCTCAAATGATTAATTTCATTTTTATTTAACCTTATAGAATTGCTCATTTTTTATTTAAACGAAAAAGACTGATTTGTCATTTCTTGGTCGATCATTGAATAAAACTTAAACACAAGTTGAGTAAGGGCTTATTATTGCTCGTCTACAAATATCCAAATTTTGATGCCTAATACCCCA
>NW_026124302.1:25000-27500 GCF_025177605.1 Cucumis melo
TCTGATAAGTGAGATTTCGAGTAAGTGTTTACCTAATCTTCTTCTGTCCGAAGAAATGATTCATCGAAATAATGAGTCACCATCGATATCGACACATCTGAGATGGCCAAATGTTCGGGAGTTCCTCTATTCAATCCTTTTCCTTCTTCTTATTGCTGTATATCTCGTTCGTACACATCTTCTCTTTGTTTCTCGAGCCTATAGTGAGTTACAGACAGAGTTCGAAAAGGTCAAATCTTTGATGATTCCATCATACATGATTGAGTTGCGAAAACTTCTGGATAGGTATCCCAGGAATTCTTTCTGGTTAAAGAATCTCTTTCTAGTTGCTCTGGAACAATTAGGAGATTCTCTAGAAGAAATATGGGGTTCTGCTTCTGGTGGCAACATGCTATGGGGTGGCGGTCCCGCTTATGGGGTCAAATCAATACGTTCGAAGAAGAAAGATTGGAATATCAATCTCATCGATCTCATAAGTATCATACCAAATCCCATCAATCGAATCGCTTTTTCGAGAAATACGAGACATCTAAGTCATACAAGTAAAGAGATATATTCATTGATAAGAAAAAATGTGAACGGTGATTGGATTGATGAGAAAATCCAATCCTGGGTCTCGAACAGTGATTCGATTGATGATAAAGAAAGAGAATTCTTGATTCAGTTCTCCACCTTAACGACAGAAAAAAGGATTGATCAAATTCTATTGAGTCTGACTCATAGTGATCATTTATCAAAGAATGACTCTGGTTATCAAATGATTGAACAACCGGGAGTAATTTACTTACGATACTTAGTTGACATTCATAAAAAGTATCTAATGAATTATGAGTTCAATACATCCTGTTTAGCAGAAAGACGGACATTCCTTGCTCATTATCAGACAATCACTTATTCACAAACCTCGTGTGGGGCTAATAGTTTTCATTTCCCATCTCATGGAAAACCCTTTTCGCTCCGCTTATTAGCCCTCCCCCCCTCTAGGGGTATTTTAGTGATAGGTTCTATAGGAACTGGACGATCCTATTTGGTCAAATACCTAGCGACAAACTCCTATCTTCCTTTCGTTACAGTATTTCTGAACAAGTTGCTGGATAAGAAGCCTAAGGGTTTTCTTATTGATGATAGTGACGATATTGATGATAGTGACGATATTGATGATAGTGGCGATATTGATGATAGTGACGATATCGACCGTGACCTTGATACGGAGCTGGAGCTTCTAACTATGATGAATGCGCTAACTAAGGATATGATGCTGGAAATAGACCGATTTTATATCACCCTTCAATTCGAATTAGCAAAAGCAATGTCTCCTTGCATAATATGGATTCCAAACATTCATAATCTGTATGTGACTGAGTCGAATTACTTATCCCTTGGTCTATTAGTGAACTATCTCTCCAGGGATTTTGAAAGATGTTCCACTACAAATATTCTTGTTATTGCTTCGACCCATATTCCCCAAAAAGTGGATCCCGCTCTAATAGCTCCGAATAAATTGAATACATGCATTAAAATACGAAGGCTTCTTATTCCACAACAACGAAAGCACTTTTTCACTCTTTCATATACTAGGGGATTTCGCTTGGAAAAGAAAATGTTCCATACTAATGGATTCGGTTCCATAACCATGGGTTCCAATGTACGAGATCTTGTAGCACTTACCAATGAGGCCCTATCGATTAGTATTACGCAGAAGAAATCAATTATAGACACTAATATAATTCAATCTGCTCTTCATAGACAAACTTGGGATTTGCTATCCCAGGTAAGATCGTTTCAGGATCATGCGATCCTTTTCTATCAGATAGGAAGGGCTGTTGCACAAAATGTACTTCTAAGTAATTGCTCCATAGATCCTATATCTATCTATATGAAGAAGAAATCATGTAACGAAGGGGGGTTCTTATTTGTACAACTGGTACTTCGAACTTCAAACGAGCATGAAGAAATTAATGATACTTCTTTATGTTTTGATTTGTTCTGCCGGATTGGTCGTTCAAGACCTTTGGTCTCTACCCGGACCCGATGAAAAAAAATGGGATCTATGGACTCGTTGAGAATGATTCTGATCTAGTTCATGGCCTATTAGAAGTAGAAGGCGCTCTGTTGGGATCCTCACGGACAGAAAAAGATTGCAGTCGATTTGATAATGATCGAGTGACATTGCTTCTTCGGCCCGAACCCAGGAATCCCTTAGATATGATACAAAATGGATCTTGTTCTATCGTTGATCAGAGATTTCTCTATCAACAATACGAATCGGAGTTTGAAGAAGGGGAAGGAGTCCTCGACCCGCAACAGATAGAGATAGAGGAGGATTTCTTCAATTACATAGTTTGGGCTCCTAGAATATGGCGCCCTTGGGGCTTTCTATTTGATTGTATCAAAAGGCTCAATGAATTGGGATTTCCCTATTGGGCTAGGTCATTTCGGGGCAAGCGGATCATTTATGATAAAGAGGATGAGCTTCAAGAGAATGATTTGGAGTTCTTGC
>NW_026124303.1:0-15000 GCF_025177605.1 Cucumis melo
AATCAAATCAAGAAAGAATTGATAAAACAAATCAAAGTATAATTGACTTTATTTCAACTATCAAAAAGTCACTTTCCAATATTACTAATAAGAATGGAAAGATCTTTTTGGACTTATCATACTTGTCGCAAGCATATTTATTTTAACAAATTATCACAAACACAAATTATTAATTTATCTAAGTTAAGACCTGTCTTTCAATATCACGGAACATCTCGTTTTCTTAAGAATGAAATAGAGGATTATTTTGTTGAAGTTGTTGGAGCACACGAAATATTACATTCCGACCTAAAACAAAATAATCTTGAAAATTCTGGAATGAGAAATCAATGGAAAAACTGGTTAAGGGGTCATTATAACTTGGATTTATATCCGATTAGATGGTCAAAATTACTCCCCCAAAAATGGCGAAATAGAGTTAAGCAAGATCGTAAAAATAAAGATTTTAACCAATGTTTTTCAGATGAAAAAAACCGATTAATTGCTTACAAAAAACAAAATCATTTTGAAATAGACGACTCATTACCGAATAAAAAAGATAAGAAAATAAAAAAATATATATATGATTGTTTATCATATAAATCTATTAATTATGAAGATAATAAAGATTCATATATTGTTGAATTACCAGTAGAAGTAAAAAATAATCAAGAAAGTTCTTATAAGTACAACACGGATAAATGTAAATTTATTGATATACTGACTGATATCCTTATCAATAATTATCTACGAGAAGATGATATTATAGATCTGGAAAAAACTATGGATAGAAAATATTTTGATTGGAGAATGCTGCATTTTTCTATTAAAAATAAGGTCGATATTCGATCCTGGATCCATATTGAGGCTGACACGAACAGTAAAAAAAATACTAAAACTGGGGTTAATCATTTTCAACTAATTAAAAAAATAAATAAGAAACATTTGTTTTATCTGACAATTAATCAAGATAAAAAAAGCAACCGATCCAACAAAAAAAAACAAACTTTTTTTGATTGGATGAGAATGAATGAAGAAATACTAAGTGGTTCCAGATCGAATTTGAAACGTGGGTGGGTCTTTCCAGAATTTTTGATACTTTATAATGCATATAAGATTAATCCATGGCTGATACCAATCAAATCACTTCTTTTTAATTTGAATGGAAATGAAAAAAAATTGAATGGAAATGAAATTTTTAGTAAAAAAAAAAAAACTCATTGAAAAGAAAAAAGGATCTCTTTTTCTATCAGCGAAGGAAAAAACTTTTGAATTAGAAAATGGAAATAAAGCAGAAAAGGAATCTGTGGCCAAAGAGGATCTTGACTCAGTTCACTCAAACCACAAAAAAAATCTTCAAGAAGATTCTGCGGTAGCAGATAGGAGAAAACGTATAAATCAAAACCAATACGCGAAAAAGATGAGCAAGGAGTTTGAGTTGTTACTAAAAAAATATTTTCGTGTTCAATGCAGATGGGATGGTTCGGCATACGTAAATAAAAAAATTTTCAATAACATCAAAATATGTTGTCTCCTGGTTAGACTGCTAGATCCCAAACAAATTTATATATCCTCTATTCAAAATGGCAACCTGAGTCTGGATATTCTGCTATCTTCGAAGGGCTTGATTCTTTCAGAATTAATTAGAACTGGAATACTTATTATAGAACCCATTCGTCTGTCTGTAAAAAATGATGGAAAATTTATTATGTCTCAAACCATAGGTATTTCATTAGTTCATAAGAATAAGTACCAATTTAATCAAAAATATCAAGAAAAAGGCTATCCTTATAAGAGGAGTTTTGCTGAATCCATTGCAATACCTCAAAAAATGACTGAAAATAGAACCAGCAATTATTATGATTTGCTTGTTCCGGAAAATATCTTATCCCCTAGAGGTCGTAGAGAGTTTAGAATTCTAATTTGTTTCAATTCTGGGAATAAAAATGATATCCAGAGAAATACAGCATTTTACAATGGAAATAAGGTGAAAACAGATGATCAAGTTTTAGATAAAACAAGCAAACATCTTGATAGATATCAAAATCAACTAAAAAAATTAAAGTTCTTTCTTTGGCCCAATTATCGATTAGAAGATTTAGCTTGTATGAATCGGTATTGGTTTGATACCAATAATAGCAGTCGTTTTAGTATGCTAAGGATCCATATGTATCCACAATTGCAAATTAGTTAATGCTACATTTTTCCTATATTGCCCGTACCTTATATGGTATATGAAGACAAAGAAATACACATATGGCACTCTCTTAGATTCTGATAGATGATATTAATTGAATTTAATGACGTATCTATTAGATTTAGAAATGAATCAAGAAAATATTCTTATTTCATTTTAAATTGAAAATTGCAGTCTAAATATTTTTTGTGCATGCAAAAATATACCAGACTTTTGTATACCTATCTGAAATTTTCAAAAAAGGGATTGCTAGATTTTATTAAAAAAAAAAAGAATAGAAATTCTTAATCAAAGTAAGATTATTGTGTATATCAAATTAAAACGAGTAACATTATTATTACTGATCAATAATAATTTATAAAAAAAAAGAAGGCTAAGGAGATTTAATTTTATGGTAAAAAATTCATTCAGCTCAGTTATTTCGCAAGAAGAAAAAAAAGAAAATGGAGGATCTGTTGAATTTCAAGTAGTCAGTTTCACCAATAAGATACGAAGACTTACTTCACATTTGGAATTGCACAAAAAAGACTATTTATCTCAAAGAGGTCTACGTAAAATTCTCGGAAAACGCCAACGATTACTTTCTTATTTATCAAAGAAAAATAAAATGCGTTATAAAGAATTAATTAATCAATTGGATATTCGGGAGTCAAAAACTCAGTAATTTAAAAAGTAATTTTTAATTATTTGATTTATTAGATCTTGCATTTTTATGAACTTATTTTAATTTTCAGCAATTCATGGAAAGATGAATCGAGGAAAAACTTATGAATGGACCGGCTACAAGAAAAGACCTCATGATAGTCAATATGGGACCTCACCACCCCTCAATGCACGGTGTTCTTCGACTCATCCTTACTTTGGATGGTGAAGATGTTATTGACTGTGAACCAATATTGGGTTATTTACACAGAGGGATGGAAAAAATTGCAGAAAACCGAACAATTATACAATATCTACCTTATGTAACACGTTGGGATTATTTAGCTACTATGTTTACAGAAGCAATAACCGTAAATGGTCCAGAACAGTTGGGAAATATTCAAGTCCCCAAAAGAGCTAGCTATATCAGAGTAATTATGTTGGAGTTGAGTCGTATAGCTTCTCATCTGTTATGGCTTGGCCCTTTTATGGCGGATATTGGCGCACAGACTCCCTTCTTCTATATTTTCAGAGAACGAGAATTAGTATATGATCTATTCGAAGCAGCCACCGGTATGAGAATGATGCATAATTTTTTTCGTATCGGGGGAGTCGCGGCTGATCTACCTCATGGATGGATAGATAAATGTTTGGATTTCTGCGATTATTTTTTGACAGCGGTTGCTGAATATCAAAAACTTATTACACAAAATCCTATTTTTTTAGAACGAGTTGAGGGAGTAGGTATTATTTCTGGAGAAGAGGTCATAAATTGGGGGTTATCAGGACCAATGCTACGAGCTTCCGGAATACCATGGGATCTTCGTAAAGTTGATCGTTATGAGTGTTATGACGAATTTGATTGGGAAGTTCAGTGGCAAAAAGAAGGCGATTCATTAGCTCGTTATTTAGTCAGACTTGCTGAGATGACGGAATCCGTAAAAATTATTCAACAAGCTTTGGAAGGAATTCCAGGGGGACCTTATGAAAATTTAGAAATACGATCTTTTGATCGAGCAAGGTCTCCGGAATGGAATGACTTTGACTATCGATTCATTAGTAAAAAACCTTCGCCAACTTTTGAATTGGCGAAACAAGAACTTTATGTGAGAGTCGAAGCCCCCAAAGGAGAATTGGGCATTTTTTTGATAGGGGATCAGGGTGGTTTTCCTTGGAGGTGGAAAATTCGCCCGCCGGGTTTTATCAATTTGCAAATTCTTCCTCAGTTAGTTAAAAGAATGAAATTGGCTGATATTATGACAATACTAGGTAGCATAGATATCATTATGGGAGAAGTTGATCGTTAAAATGATAATTGATACATCACAAGTCCAAGATATCAATTCTTTTTCGAGATTGGAATTCTTAAAAGAATTCTATGGAATTCTATGGGTACTTGTCCCTATTTTGACTACTGTATTGGGAATCACAATAGGCGTACTAGTAATTGTATGGTTAGAAAGAGAAATATCCGCAGGAATACAACAACGGATTGGACCTGAATATGCTGGTCCTTTGGGAGTTCTTCAAGCTTTAGCAGATGGTACAAAACTACTTTTTAAAGAAAATCTGCTTCCATCTAGAGGTGATACTCGCTTATTCAGTATGGGACCATCGATAGCAGTCATATCAATTTTACTAAGCTATTCAGTAATTCCTTTTGGTTATCGCCTTGTTTTAGCCGATCTACCTATCGGTGTTTTTTTATGGATTGCCATTTCAAGTGTTGCTCCCATCGGACTTCTTATGTCAGGATATGGATCCAATAATAAATATTCCTTCTTAGGTGGTCTACGAGCTGCTGCTCAATCAATTAGTTATGAAATACCATTAACTCTATGTGTATTATCAATATCTCTACGTGTGATTCGTTGAGACATAAACTTCTCCCACTTTTTTTCGAGAAAAGGGTTGAAATGCATTGAATAGATATCCTCATTTTTATATTTATTATTCGGATTAATGAACTAAATCAGATAGTTATATGAGTGAAAGAAAACAGCTTATATAAATAAAAATTAGCAGTCAAAATATTAAGTCTCATTTTCTATGTATAAGAGTTAAGCAGAAAAAAATATAGGCGCAAGAGAGCCCCAAGATTGGGTCACTAGTTATCCTGTCTTGAAGCGGACTCAAAAGATCAACCGGATTGAGTTTTCACTATTATTTTTATGTACTACCATATGTGTATTACCATAACACAGCCGATTGAGCAAAAATGAGTGGATGGTTAGAAACACCAAGATATACAAAGGATTAGTAATGGAGATTTTCAAAATTATCCAAAACCAAAAGAGAGAGAAGGACATTTTTGCAAAATGCATAATATAAAAAGAATACGAATTGGGGCTTTAAGTTTGTAGAAATGATCAGGCAGTACTCCCCACGATTCCGATCCAGAGTATACGCCTATCCACCCATTAAATAAATGACTATCGGAAACGAAATAATCCCTTATTGAGTAAGTACCCTTTTTCTCAGAAAGAAGAATAGGAACGAAAAAAAAATGGAAAGAATCCAATTACAAAAAAAAAAAAAAAGAGATATTTTTTATTGTTTCTTATCTCCATTACTATATGCATTTCTTTCCTATCTCCCTATTCATAGAGATAGAATTCATGTCCGAATTCATGAACTAATGGAATAGCCAATTTTTTTTTCGTAATTGAAAACAATGGGTTATTGATATTTATAATAAATAGTATTTTAGTAAAGAATTAAGTTATTACTCAACAAAGAATTTTTTTTAAAGGATGAGATCAATTCAGAAGTAACCTTTTTCTTTATTATTATAACAGACAGAATTCTATTGGGTTAATTTGGGGACACACGATAGATTTTTATCTTATAGTATATTTTTATCTTATAGTATTCTACATAAAAAAACATAGCAAGACAAGATAAATAATCCCGATACGCTCCTTAGATTTATTTAAGGCCCTCAAGGAGCCGTATGAGGTGAAAATCTCATGTACGGTTCTGTAATAGCGATGAGAACAGTGATGTTATTACCGACTATAATTATCTAACAGTTCTAGTACCGTTGATATAGTTGAGGCTCAATCAAAATATGGTTTTTGGGGTTGGAATTTGTGGCGTCAACCTATAGGGTTTGTTATTTTTCTAATTTCTTCCTTAGCAGAATGCGAGAGATTACCTTTTGATTTACCAGAAGCAGAAGAAGAATTAGTAGCGGGTTATCAAACTGAGTATTCAGGTATAAAATTTGGTTTATTTTATGTTGCTTCCTATCTAAATCTATTAGTTTCTTCGTTATTTGTAACTGTTCTTTACTTGGGTGGTTGGGATATCTCTATTCCATACATATTAGGTTATGAACTATTTGAAATAAATAAAGTGTATGAAGTCTTTGGAATGACAATTAGTATCTTTATTACATTAGCGAAAACTTATTTGTTCTTGTTCATTTCTATAGCAACAAGATGGACTTTACCCCGACTAAGAATAGATCAACTATTAAATCTTGGATGGAAATTTCTTTTACCTATATCTCTCGGTAATCTATTATTAACAACATCTTTTCAACTCTTTTCATTGTAAAGGAATACCATATTCTATATTCACGACTTGCTCAAACAAGAGAAAGAAACAAACATAAAATTCTTTAGAGATATTATAATATGTTCCCTATGGTAACTGGGTTCATGAATTATGGTCAACAAACAGTACGAGCTGCAAGGTACATTGGTCAGGGTTTCATGATTACTTTATCCCATGCAAATCGTTTGCCTGTAACTATTCAATATCCTTACGAAAAATTAATAGCATCGGAGCGTTTCCGTGGTCGAATCCATTTTGAATTCGATAAATGCATTGCTTGTGAAGTATGTGTTCGTGTATGTCCTATAGATCTCCCCGTTGTTGATTGGAAATTGGAAACGGATATTCGAAAGAAACGATTGCTTAATTACAGTATTGATTTCGGGATCTGTATATTTTGTGGTAACTGCGTTGAATATTGTCCAACAAATTGTTTATCAATGACTGAAGAATATGAACTTTCTACTTATGATCGTCACGAATTGAATTATAATCAAATTTCTTTGGGTCGTTTACCAATGTCAGTAGTTGATGATTATACAATTAGAACAATTTTGAATTCGAATTCGCCTCAAATTGAAGTCTAAAATAAGTCAATCTGTTGATTAAAGAGTAATTTACAATTACTAAGGTTCTGTTTTGATCTAAAGACATGAGGTTTCTTTCGTTTTGTTTGTTTGGTCACTACCTACAAATCCAAACTATTGATTCATGAGAATTGTAGCTTAATTTAGATTGAAACTATATATTTCGAAATATATAGTTTCAATCTACTTTACTCTTTCAGATCAAGACTAAGATTAATAGAATAACTGTACCTACATTAATTCACACCCCTTAATATTTAATTAGGAATTGATTATACATTTTTTTTCCTGGTCAGATCAATAAGGTCATGAAAAACATTTAGATTTATTTATCTCTTTTTTTACTACATATAATGGATTTGCCTGGACCGATACATGATTTTCTTGTAGTCTTGTTGGGATCAGGTCTTATATTAGGAAGTATGGGAGTACTATTATTTAACAACTCCATTTATTCTGCTTTTTCGTTGGGACTGGTTCTTGTTTCTATATCCTTATTCTATATTCTAGCAAACGCCCAGTTTGTAGCTGCTGCGCAACTCCTTATTTACGTGGGAGCTATAAATGTTTTAATCATATTTGCTGTGATGTTCATGAAGGGTTCAGAATATTCCAAAGATTTTAATCTTTGGACCGTTGGGAATGGAGTTACTTTTCTGGTTTGTACAAGTATTTTTGTTTCACTAATGACTACTATTGTAGATACGTCATGGTATGGGATTATTTGGACTACAAGATCAAATCAGATTCTAGAGCAAGATTTAATAAGTAATAGTCAACAAATTGGAATTTATTTATCAACATATTTTTTTCTTCCATTTGAACTCATTTCGATCATTCTTTTAGCTGCTTTGATCGGCGCAATTTCCGTGGCTCGCCAGTAATAAATCTTTAGTTAGAAATAGCATAATTTAAACTTTGTTGTATGTTATCACACACATTCCCCTTCAATTCTATTTGAAGATTTTTTGGTCTAAACTCAAAATTCTTTTATTCGATCGATTACGAATATATTCTCTTGTTCTGTACTTTTTTTTTGTCAATTGAATTGAATCTATTACATTTTTGTTCATATTGAAATGAATCGGAATTGATAAGGAGTTGGTCAATCATGCTCGAACATGTACTTATTATAAGTGCCTATTTATTTTCTATCGGTATCTATGGATTGATCACAAGCCGAAATATGGTTAGGGCCCTTATGTGTCTTGAGCTTATACTGAATGCAGTTAATATGAATTTCGTAACATTTTCTGATTTTTTTGATAGTCGCCAATTAAAAGGGAATATTTTCTCAATTTTTGTTATAGCTATTGCAGCCGCTGAAGCAGCTATTGGCCCAGCTATTCTTTCGTCAATTTATCGTAACAGAAAATCCACTCGTATCAATCAATCGAATTTGTTGAATAAGTAATATTTATTTATGAGATAAATTATGATATTCATCAAGTAAAATTATATGTATCATACGTAATCCATGATAATGTTTGCGAAAACGTAAAAAATCAAAGTATCTTGGCCCTATCGCATGAGTTAATCTGAAAGTAGATTGATTATCAAAATTCTGATAAATTATTGACTCATCTGGTATCTAAATATATAATTCATTTACAAATTTACTCGATCGAAAATTTATAGTCTTAAAAAAAAATTATAGATCCAATGTCACATTCAGTAAAGATTTATGATACATGTATAGGGTGTACTCAATGTGTCCGAGCTTGCCCCACAGATGTATTAGAAATGATACCTTGGGGCGGATGTAAAGCTAAGCAAATAGCTTCGGCTCCACGAACGGAAGACTGTGTTGGTTGTAAGAGATGTGAATCTGCCTGTCCGACAGATTTTTTGAGTGTTCGCGTTTATTTATGGCATGAAACAACTCGAAGCATGGGTCTAGCTTATTGATACGTTCTCTAAAAGCCCCCTTGAATACATTTGATTTCTTTTTTACCGACAAAAACTCGTGCTCGAAAATAAATATACATATATATATTTTTTTTTATTTTATTTTCGAACATGGGTTTTTTTAGTCCAAGTGTATCTTGTTTTTACTACGAATTATTTTCCTTGGTTAACAACAGTTGTAGTTTTTCCAATATTTGCGGGTTTATTACTTTTCTTTTTCCCTCATAGAGGAAATAAAGTAATGAGATGGTATACTATATGTATCTGTGTACTCGAGCTGCTTCTAACAACCTATGCGTTTTGTTATCATTTCGAATTAGACGATCCATTAATCCAATTGATGGAGGATTATAAATGGATCCCTTTTTTGGATTTTTACTGGAGATTGGGAATCGATGGACTTTCCATAGGACCCATTTTACTGACGGGGTTTATCACCACTTTAGCTACTTTAGCGGCTTGGCCAGTTACTCGAGATTCCCGATTATTCCATTTTCTAATGTTAGCAATGTATAGTGGTCAAATAGGATCATTTTCTGCTCGAGACCTCTTACTCTTTTTTATCATGTGGGAGTTAGAATTAATTCCCGTTTATCTACTTCTATCGATGTGGGGCGGAAAGAAACGGTTGTATTCAGCTACAAAGTTTATTTTGTACACTGCGGGAGGTTCCATTTTTTTGTTAATGGGAGTTCTGGGTATCGGTTTATATGGTTCTAATGAACCAACTTTAAATTTTGAAACATCAGCTAATCAATCGTATCCTATAGCACTAGAAATACTATTCTATATCGGATTTCTTATTGCTTTTGCTGTCAAATCACCGATTATACCCTTACATACATGGTTACCAGATACCCACGGAGAGGCACATTACAGTACTTGTATGCTTCTAGCCGGAATCTTATTAAAAATGGGAGCATATGGATTGGTTCGGATCAATATGGAATTATTACCCCACGCCCATTCTATCTTTTCACCCTGGTTGATCATATTAGGCATAATTCAAATAATCTATGCAGCTTCAACATCTTCGGGTCAACGCAATTTAAAAAAAAGAATAGCTTATTCCTCCGTCTCTCATATGGGTTTCATAATTATAGGAATTGGTTCTATAAGCGATACGGGACTGAATGGAGCTATTTTACAAATAATCTCTCATGGATTTATTGGCGCTGCACTTTTTTTCTTGGCAGGAACAAGTTATGATAGAATACGTCTGGTTTATCTCGATGAAATGGGAGGACTGGCTATCCCAATTCCAAAAATATTTATGACTTTCAGTATCTTATCGATGGCTTCCCTTGCATTGCCTGGTATGAGCGGTTTTGTTGCAGAATTAATAGTCTTTTTTGGAATAATTACTAGCCAAAAATATCTTTTAATGGCAAAAATAGTAATTACTTTGGTAATGGCAATTGGAATTATATTAACTCCCATTTATTTATTATCTATGTTACGCCAGATGTTCTATGGATACAAGCTTTTTAATGCTAAAAATTCTTATTTTTTTGATTCGGGACCACGAGAGTTGTTTGTTGCGATCTCTATCCTTATACCTGTCATAGGTATTGGTATTTATCCAGATTTTGTTTTCTCACTATCAGTTGACAAGGTCGAAGCTATTTTATCTAATTATTTTGCTAGATAGTTTTCATAAAAAAATGAAACAGCAATACTATAATAATTTTTTTTAATCATTCGTTGCACAATAAAAAAAAGAAGTCTTTTTTCTTAAGTTAAATAAAAAAATGAATTGGACTTCCTCATACATTTGGCTTTTGTGAGAACCATTTGAATCAAGTAATGTAGTGATTCAAAGGGTTCTCGATGTCTTACACACAATTTTCTTATCTATACCCCTCCATGTTTGTGTTCGTCAGGCCCTTTCTTGAATGAATTCAATTAGATGTTAATGTAAATGAACCATAACTATGTAGCCCTATCCCTAATAGATTGACCCCAAAATAGCATATCCAAATTATAAGAAAACCCATAGAGGCCACAATTGCGGAATTTACACCTTCAAAATTTTTATTTGTTCGCGTATGTAAATAAATTGCAAATATCGTCCAAGTAATAAATGCCCAAGTTTCCTTTGGGTCCCAATTCCAATACGATCCCCATGTCTCATTAGCCCATACTGCCCCTGAAAGAGATACCTATGCTTAAAAAGATAAACCCTAGACTAATAATACGATAACTCCAATGATCTAATTGTTGAATCAGTTGAGACTTATAATAATTCTTCGAAGAAAAAAAGGAAGTGTTTCTTACAAAATAGTTCCCTTCGTTGATGTATTGGATCTCATCAAAGGAAAATAACGCATTTAATAAATTATTGTTTTTACCAAAAATTCTTATAGCTTTTTGAAATGTAATCACTATAAGAGCTACTGAAAATAATGATCCACATAAAAGAGCTGCATAACCTAATACCATCATACTTACGTGCATCATTAACCAATGAGATTGGAGAGCGGGAACTAATAGTGGGGATTGATGCATTTCAGTTAAAAAACCTGAAGTAGCAAAACCTTGTGTAAAAATAGTACTTGGCGCGGTTATTGCGCTTACACTTAAATGGTTTTTATATTTTTTTAAATAAGCAAATAGATGAATAATGGATAAAGCCCATGAAAGAAATAGTAATGATTCATATAAATCACTTAATGGTAAATGCCTCAAATAAATCCAACGAGTAACTAATAATCCTGTTATACAGAAAAAAGTAACTATCATGCCCTTTTCTGACGAAACATAGAGTCCTACGGTTTCATTGATTAATAAGGTTATTAACTGAATTGTAATGACAATTGAAATGACCGAAAAAGATATATGAGTTAATATATGCTCGAAAGTTAAAAATATCATAAAAAAATAAATTTAAAGGTCCCGCAATTCAATTATTTGAATTAATATCTGGGACTTGAATTATTAATTCTATTATAGAACTTTTTTTTATAAAAAAAAAATGGCATGCCGCCACTCGGACTCGAACCGAGATGCTCTAGCACTGCTTCCTAAGAGCAGCGTGTCTACCGATTTCACCATAGCGGCTTTCTCGAAATCATAATAACCTATTATTATTCAATCGTCGAGATTGAAAAAAAATAGAATGAATTTGCAATTAAATGGAATATTTTTTACAAAATATTTATCGTGGATAAAAAACTCTTTATCTTTAAATGATAATTTCATTAAAGGGAAAAAAATAGGAGATTTGAGCGTTTCCAATAAAAATCTTATCCGATTTCATTTATTTCAATAAGAATTTAAGGTGTCAATTTTCTTCATTTAATAATAGTTTTATTTTTTTAATAATAGTTTTATTTTATAGGATTTTGCAAACCAATTTCATTATGTATTCGGCGAGATATATTCTATATCTATAATAGTAATAATGATTTCGAGAAAAGAAATAAGGTAAGGGTTCATAGAATTCAAAAAGAAGGTTTTAACTTAATCAACTAATGTCATCGTTTCAATGTCTTATTAAATTTTTAATAAAGAGTTTCAGTTTACTATTTGCTCTTCTATATTTCGATATTATATATAATATCGAAAATAGATAATAAAATCAAAAATCAACAAAAACTTTTTGGTTTAGTGGGGCGATGGGGATTCATATTTTCCCCATCTCGAAAATGATAAAACAAAGATATGAAAAAGAAAGGTCAACCTTTTTTATTCTTTGAACAAAAAAGTACCATTTTCCATTTTTTAATTGAGTAAACAAACGATTTATTATTTTTTTTTACATAGCCTACAAAAAGGAAAAAGAATTTCATATTTATCCGCTCAAAACATTAGGAAAATTACACTAATTGCTTTGATAAAAAAAAATTTATATTTAATATATAAAAAAATATATATATAAAATATAAAAATTATAAACGAACTTTTACTAGGCTGTTTTTTGAGTCAAACCAATTCAGATTATTCCAATCTTTCAGTATTTATTTGATTTGTCCCCCAAAAAACTTTGGGAATTACCCGTTGAAAGAGATTTTGCTAGCGAAAAAGCTTTCAACGCTGCCCGACGCCCTTTGCTTTTCCAAATATTTTTCCGAATCCGTTTTTTTGATATAGAAGTGCGCTTTTTTGGAACTGCCATTACAAAATTATAATTGATTATTCATTACTATAGTGGATGTGAAAGACATCTATTGTTCAAAATGAATTGTTCTTTACTATTTATTATCCATTTATTATTGAAATTATAGTATACTCCTAATATAGCTATCGAAAATTCGAAATTATTAGATTAGAAACAAAGAAAAAACAATATATATAATGTTATTTTGTCAAAAAAAAATTGTTTAATGATTCGTAGAATTTAATACAAAGAAGTCTTATTTTACTGGATCAACTTGTAGACTGTCTTTTATGATTGATACCAAAATAAAATAGTGTTTTTGGTCTAATTATTCTTTCTTGCTCTAGAGCGGGGAATTTTTGTAATGCATACTAAATAATAAAGAAAATTTGCAGTTTCTATATTGTCAAAAAATTTTACTTAAAAGTAATGGGTGTGTTCATTAATAGTTTCAATGGATCATCTCATCTTATTTGAACAATTGTAACTTCGTGACTTGAAATATTTGAAGTATTTGGCAAAAAATTAAGAATAGAAAAATAAAATTCTATTTCCGTTTTGGATATTTAAATTTGTTATTAACTGATCCTTTTGAAAAGAGATAAGAGCTGGTGAATCAGAAAAATTAATTAGGAATTTAATATACTTTTTTATGGAATATACATATCAATATTCATGGATCATACCGTTCATCTCACTTCCAATTCCTATCTTAATAGGAGTGGGCCTTCTACTTTTTCCGACGGCAACCAAAAACCTTCGACGTATGTGGTCTTTTCCGAGTATTTTATTGTTAAGTATAGTTATGATTTTTGCAGTTTATCTGTCTATTGATCAAATAAATACTAGTTATATCTATCAATATGTATGGTCTTGGACTATCAATAATGATTTTTCTTTAGAGTTGGGCTACTTGATCGATCCACTTACTTGTATTATGGCAATATTAATCACGACTGTTGGAATTATGGTTCTTATTTATAGTGACAATTATATGTCTCATGATCAAGGATATTTGAGATTTTTTGCGTATATGAGTTTGTTCAATACGTCAATGTTGGGATTAGTTACTAGTTCGAATTTGATCCAAATTTATATTTTTTGGGAATTGGTTGGAATGTGTTCTTATCTATTAATAGGTTTTTGGTTCACTCGACCTACTGCGGCGAATGCTTGTCAAAAGGCATTTGTAACTAATCGCGTAGGGGATTTTGGTTTATTATTAGGAATTTTAGGTCTTTATTGGACAACGGGGAGTTTTGAATTTCGGGATTTATTTAAAATATTCAATAACTTGATTGATAATAATGAGGTTAATTTATTATTTGTTACTTTGTGCGCCGTCCTATTATTTGCAGGTGCAGTTGCTAAATCTGCTCAATTTCCTCTTCATGTATGGTTACCTGATGCTATGGAGGGTCCTACCCCCATTTCGGCTCTTATACATGCTGCTACCATGGTAGCAGCGGGAATTTTTCTTGTTGCTCGGCTTCTTCCGCTTTTTATAGTAATACCTTACATCATGAATCTAATAGCTTTGATAGGTATAATAACAGTACTATTTGGAGCTACTTTAGCTCTTGCTCAAAAAGATATTAAGAGAAGTTTAGCCTATTCTACAATGTCTCAATTGGGCTATATGATGTTAGCTTTGGGTATGGGGTCTTATCAGGCTGCTTTATTTCATTTGATTACTCATGCTTATTCAAAAGCGTTGTTGTTTTTAGGATCGGGGTCCATTATTCACTCAATGGAATCGGTTGTTGGATATTCTCCAGATAAAAGTCAGAATATGGTTCTTATGGGTGGTTTAACAAAGCATGTGCCAATTACAAAAAATGCTTTTTTATTAGGTACCCTTTCTCTTTGTGGTATTCCACCCCTTGCCTGCTTTTGGTCCAAAGATGAAATTCTTAATGATAGTTGGTTGTATTCACCGATTTTCGCAATAATCGCCTGTTCCACAGCAGGATTAACAGCATTTTATATGTTTCGCATCTACTTACTTACTTTTGATGGACATTTAA
>NW_026124303.1:42500-45395 GCF_025177605.1 Cucumis melo
ATACGAGATTGTATCCGGAATTATGTACAAAAAAACATGAGAATATTTTCTGGTGTTGAAGGAATTGCACGTATCGAGATTCAAAAAAGAATTGATCTTATTCAAGTGATAATCTTTATGGGATTCCCAAAGTTATTAATAGAAGGTGGGTCTCGAAAAATCGAAGAATTACAGATGAATGTACAAAAAGAATTAAATTCTGGGAACCGAAAACTTAACATTGCTATTACAAGAATAGGAAACCCTTATGGACACCCTAATATTCTCGCAGAATTTATAGCCGGACAATTAAAGAATAGAGTTTCATTTCGCAAAGCAATGAAAAAAGCTATTGAATTAACTGAACAGGCGGGTACAAAGGGAATTCAAGTACAAATTGCCGGACGTATAGACGGAAAAGAAATTGCACGTGTCGAATGGATCAGAGAAGGACGGGTTCCTCTACAAACCATTCGAGCTAAAATTGATTATTGTTGCTATCCAGTTCGAACTATCTATGGGGTATTAGGCATCAAAATTTGGATATTTGTAGACGAGCAATAATAAGCCCTTACTCAACTTGTGTTTAAGTTTTATTCAATGATCGACCAAGAAATGACAAATCAGTCTTTTTCGTTTAAATAAAAAATGAGCAATTCTATAAGGTTAAATAAAAATGAAATTAATCATTTGAGATAATTGCTATGCTTAGTGTGCGACTCGTCAGTTTTTTTTATGTTCGGATTAAAACCAAAAAATAAAGAAGGATAAGCCCATACATAATCTGAACTAATAATTATAAAACTAATAACCAACTCATCGCTTCGCATTATCTGGATCTAAAAAACCAACCAGTCAAGATATGTTATATTGGTCATATCATTGTAGCAACTGAAATCTTTTTTGCATAAAAAAAATCCGATTATGAGTTGTCAAGCAATAAAAGTATGCGGATAAATGGAAGGGTGAAAGAAAGAGAGAAAAAGAATATGAATGATATATCATTCCAATACGTAATATGTAAGGTCTATGGGTCATCTCATAAAAGGTAGTGTAATAAAGCATTAAGACTGATGAATTCATAATTAGATGAATCTGTTCATAGAACAAAAAAGCCAAGAGCCCCGAGACAATAAAGACTGAGAAGATTGACTCAAAAACAAATTTTATTACGGGCTCCATTGTATAATTAAGACCTAACCATTAATCGAGAGGCGATGGGAACGAGGGAACCCGTGAATACATAATATTCTATTGAAAACGAATCCTAATAATTCATTGGGTAGGATGGCGGAAGGAACCCAAGACCAATCCATTTATTATGAGAGGTAGGTTCATGGGCTAACTAACCCGAGAACCAAAACATATATAAAAAGAGTAAATATTCGCCCGCGAACGTTTCCATTTTATTATATTTCTAAATTAGGGTCGATCAAATATAATAATAGATAAAAAAAGGCAAAACAAAATAAAGATTTGTTATAACCTTAATAATAAAAGAAAAAATAACAAAACGAGATTATATTATCTATAATTTTTTAGAAAACTATAATAAAAAAACTTATTCTATTATTCTAGAATCTATAAACAGTTTAGTTTTCTATCAAAAGAAAAGAAGATATACAAATTTCGAATAGATTGATTAAATGAAATATCAAAAATCCCATAATTGAAT
The DNA here is from genome assembly GCF_025177605.1 of Cucumis melo. NCBI lineage: Eukaryota > Viridiplantae > Streptophyta > Magnoliopsida > Cucurbitales > Cucurbitaceae > Cucumis > Cucumis melo. The sequence continues at coordinate 44,155 of NW_026124303.1, forward strand.
CTATTATTCAGAAAATATCAGTAAATACATGTATATTTTTTTGAATCGTTTCATTCGCGAGGAGCTGGATGAGAAGAAACTCTCATGTCCGGTTCTGTAGTAGAGATGGAATTTAGAAATAACCATCAACTATAACCCCAAAAGAACCAGATTCCGTAAACACCATAGAGGAAGAATGAAAGGAATATCTTATCGAGGCAATAGTATTTGCTTCGGGAGATACGCTATTCAGGCACTTGAACCCGCTTGGATCACATCGAGACAAATCGAAGCCGGACGAAGGGCAATGACACGAAATGCACGACGCGGTGGAAAAATATGGGTACGTATATTTCCGGACAAACCCGTTACACTAAGACCCACAGAAACACGTATGGGTTCAGGGAAAGGATCCCCCGAATATTGGGTAGCTGTTGTTAAACCAGGTAGAATACTTTATGAAATGAGTGGAGTAGCCGAAAATATAGCCAGAAAAGCTATTTCAATAGCGGCATCCAAAATGCCTATACGAACCCAATTCATTACTTCGGGATAGAAATGTAGAATCAAAGGAAAGCGATCTTTGTTTAAGATGAAAAAAAAACAATTGCAGATTTATTTTTTTTTTTTTTGAAAAACAATATTTCTTTTTTTTTTTTTTTACTTCGCCCTTTGCATTGAAAGAAAAGATTCCAAAATAATATGATTCAACCTCAAACCCTTTTGAATGTAGCAGATAACAGCGGAGCCCGAGAATTGATGTGTATTCGAATCATAGGGGCTAGTAATCGACGATATGCTCATATTGGTGACGTTATTGTTGCTGTAATCAAGAAAGCCGTCCCAAATACACCTCTAGAAAGATCAGAAGTGATCAGAGCTGTAATTGTACGTACTTGTAAAGAACTCAAACGAGAAAATGGTATGATAATACGATATGATGACAATGCTGCGGTTGTTATTGATCAAGAAGGAAATCCAAAAGGAACTCGAATTTTTGGTGCGATTGCCCGAGAATTGAGACAGTTAAATTTCACTAAAATAATTTCATTAGCACCTGAAGTATTATAAAATGAGACAGACCGTGAGATAGTTATACTATTTGAATGAAATTAATTAGTAGATTGTGTATCACGTATATACCTTTTAAAATTCATAACTATTTAATAAAAAAGAATGTTGATTAGATCAAAAATTTAAGTAACCAATAATTTTCGTTTATCATGGGTAAGGACACTATTGCTAACATAATAACCTCTATT
>NW_026124304.1:0-2500 GCF_025177605.1 Cucumis melo
AAGAAATAAGGTAAGGGTTCATAGAATTCAAAAAGAAGGTTTTAACTTAATCAACTAATGTCATCGTTTCAATGTCTTATTAAATTTTTAATAAAGAGTTTCAGTTTACTATTTGCTCTTCTATATTTCGATATTATATATAATATCGAAAATAGATAATAAAATCAAAAATCAACAAAAACTTTTTGGTTTAGTGGGGCGATGGGGATTCATATTTTCCCCATCTCGAAAATGATAAAACAAAGATATGAAAAAGAAAGGTCAACCTTTTTTATTCTTTGAACAAAAAAGTACCATTTTCCATTTTTTAATTGAGTAAACAAACGATTTATTATTTTTTTTTACATAGCCTACAAAAAGGAAAAAGAATTTCATATTTATCCGCTCAAAACATTAGGAAAATTACACTAATTGCTTTGATAAAAAAAAATTTATATTTAATATATAAAAAATATATATATAAAATATAAAAATTATAAACGAACTTTTACTAGGCTGTTTTTTGAGTCAAACCAATTCAGATTATTCCAATCTTTCAGTATTTATTTGATTTGTCCCCCAAAAAACTTTGGGAATTACCCGTTGAAAGAGATTTTGCTAGCGAAAAAGCTTTCAACGCTGCCCGACGCCCTTTGCTTTTCCAAATATTTTTCCGAATCCGTTTTTTTGATATAGAAGTGCGCTTTTTTGGAACTGCCATTACAAAATTATAATTGATTATTCATTACTATAGTTGGATGTGAAAGACATCTATTGTTCAAAATGAATTGTTCTTTACTATTTATTATCCATTTATTATTGAAATTATAGTATACTCCTAATATAGCTATCGAAAATTCGAAATTATTAGATTAGAAACAAAGAAAAAACAATATATATAATGTTATTTTGTCAAAAAAAAATTGTTTAATGATTCGTAGAATTTAATACAAAGAAGTCTTATTTTACTGGATCAACTTGTAGACTGTCTTTTATGATTGATACCAAAATAAAATAGTGTTTTTGGTCTAATTATTCTTTCTTGCTCTAGAGCGGGGAATTTTTGTAATGCATACTAAATAATAAAGAAAATTTGCAGTTTCTATATTGTCAAAAAATTTTACTTAAAAGTAATGGGTGTGTTCATTAATAGTTTCAATGGATCATCTCATCTTATTTGAACAATTGTAACTTCGTGACTTGAAATATTTGAAGTATTTGGCAAAAAATTAAGAATAGAAAAATAAAATTCTATTTCCGTTTTGGATATTTAAATTTGTTATTAACTGATCCTTTTGAAAAGAGATAAGAGCTGGTGAATCAGAAAAATTAATTAGGAAATTTAATATACTTTTTTATGGAATATACATATCAATATTCATGGATCATACCGTTCATCTCACTTCCAATTCCTATCTTAATAGGAGTGGGCCTTCTACTTTTTCCGACGGCAACCAAAAACCTTCGACGTATGTGGTCTTTTCCGAGTATTTTATTGTTAAGTATAGTTATGATTTTTGCAGTTTATCTGTCTATTGATCAAATAAATACTAGTTATATCTATCAATATGTATGGTCTTGGACTATCAATAATGATTTTTCTTTAGAGTTGGGCTACTTGATCGATCCACTTACTTGTATTATGGCAATATTAATCACGACTGTTGGAATTATGGTTCTTATTTATAGTGACAATTATATGTCTCATGATCAAGGATATTTGAGATTTTTTGCGTATATGAGTTTGTTCAATACGTCAATGTTGGGATTAGTTACTAGTTCGAATTTGATCCAAATTTATATTTTTTGGGAATTGGTTGGAATGTGTTCTTATCTATTAATAGGTTTTTGGTTCACTCGACCTACTGCGGCGAATGCTTGTCAAAAGGCATTTGTAACTAATCGCGTAGGGGATTTTGGTTTATTATTAGGAATTTTAGGTCTTTATTGGACAACGGGGAGTTTTGAATTTCGGGATTTATTTAAAATATTCAATAACTTGATTGATAATAATGAGGTTAATTTATTATTTGTTACTTTGTGCGCCGTCCTATTATTTGCAGGTGCAGTTGCTAAATCTGCTCAATTTCCTCTTCATGTATGGTTACCTGATGCTATGGAGGGTCCTACCCCCATTTCGGCTCTTATACATGCTGCTACCATGGTAGCAGCGGGAATTTTTCTTGTTGCTCGGCTTCTTCCGCTTTTTATAGTAATACCTTACATCATGAATCTAATAGCTTTGATAGGTATAATAACAGTACTATTTGGAGCTACTTTAGCTCTTGCTCAAAAAGATATTAAGAGAAGTTTAGCCTATTCTACAATGTCTCAATTGGGCTATATGATGTTAGCTTTGGGTATGGGGTCTTATCAGGCTGCTTTATTTCATTTGATTACTCATGCTTATTCAAAAGCGTTGTTGTTTTTAGGATCGGGGTCCATTATTCACTCAATGGAATCGGTTGTTGGATATTCTCCAGATAAAAGTCAGAATATGGTTCTTATGGGTGGTTTAACA
>NW_026124304.1:22500-25000 GCF_025177605.1 Cucumis melo
TTGATCAATCCTTTTTTCTGTCGTTAAGGTGGAGAACTGAATCAAGAATTCTCTTTCTTTATCATCAATCGAATCACTGTTCGAGACCCAGGATTGGATTTTCTCATCAATCCAATCACCGTTCACATTTTTTCTTATCAATGAATATATCTCTTTACTTGTATGACTTAGATGTCTCGTATTTCTCGAAAAAGCGATTCGATTGATGGGATTTGGTATGATACTTATGAGATCGATGAGATTGATATTCCAATCTTTCTTCTTCGAACGTATTGATTTGACCCCATAAGCGGGACCGCCACCCCATAGCATGTTGCCACCAGAAGCAGAACCCCATATTTCTTCTAGAGAATCTCCTAATTGTTCCAGAGCAACTAGAAAGAGATTCTTTAACCAGAAAGAATTCCTGGGATACCTATCCAGAAGTTTTCGCAACTCAATCATGTATGATGGAATCATCAAAGATTTGACCTTTTCGAACTCTGTCTGTAACTCACTATAGGCTCGAGAAACAAAGAGAAGATGTGTACGAACGAGATATACAGCAATAAGAAGAAGGAAAAGGATTGAATAGAGGAACTCCCGAACATTTGGCCATCTCAGATGTGTCGATATCGATGGTGACTCATTATTTCGATGAATCATTTCTTCGGACAGAAGAAGATTAGGTAAACACTTACTCGAAATCTCACTTATCAGATTCCATTGTAGAAGACACAATTTTCTCTGAAGAATTCGCCATGATATTATGCATGGATCATATATATCATGAAAAATGTATACAAATTTTTGGATGCTACTTAGTATCGGCAATAGGTCTGAAAAAGTATCTAAAAATAGCAAATTTAGATATTTGTACCCTGTCGAAGTAAGGAACCATGGCATATATGTTTGGAATAGATTCCATTTTGAGAGAGTTGAAAAAGCACTATCTCGTTGAAAGGTTCTATACATCTGCCCTTTCTCAAGGCATTTCTTTAGACAAAGACTCCGTTTTTTCCTCTTTTCGGATGGTAAATATTTCTCAGAACATGGAGTGTGAATCAAACCCATGTTTGAATTGAAATTGAGATACTGATGCAAGTTCTTCCCCTCTGAATCAGATAGATTCATATCTGAAAGAGGTTGACAATAAGTTCTTTCAAAATTGACTATTTGTCCCTCTGTTAGAGGTGTTCCAGAAATGTCTGCGATCGAGTAAATAGCTCGACGAACGAATGGATCGGATCGAATTGGAAAATGGAAAGATTTGTACAAGTTATACCTTTCGTCACCACTTTGTGGAAAATCGTTAGGTATGAATATGTTAGATACCTGTGACTCGATTGGTGAAATAGTATCTCTCTCCAAAAAAGCATGTTTTTTTTTACCGCCGCACAAAGAAAATATTTTGTTGCGAATGAACAAGATATTGAGGAATTGTCCATACGTAAAATCATAATTATTGATACGGGCCTTTTCCACATAATCCACATAAAAAGGGAATCTTTTGTTACAATAGAAGCAGAAGTGATGTGGATTATTCAAGAATCGAAGTCGAGTTGCTTTATAAAAAGAAGATATCAATGAACTTCTATGAAATGGTTTCACGGGATTTAGCCAATTGTCTTGATCGTGGGATATCATTGAGAAATAGGAATCCGTGTTATCAAAGGATTTCCTGCGATTATTTCTAGTATGGAATGAGTCAATCATCCACTTTGGTATCTTATTGAACAAAAATGGTGATATTGTTCCTCCATTGATCAAGAATTTCGATTTTTGGGAAGTATAATGATCATCCAATAAGAAGGGTTTCAATTTTTTCAAATGAACGATTTGAAGACCTATTGATTCTAACAACTGATTGCAGAGTTGATCATTCGGACCTTTCAATTCATAGATGTGGATCTCGGACCTATGAAGGGGGATATTCCCGAAACTCACAAAGAAAAAAGGAAGTGAGTTAGACAAAAAGAGAAGAAACTTGGACAAAAAAACAAGTAACTTGGACAAAAAGAAACGAAGTGACTTAGACAAATCTTTTTTATCGATAACCTCAGACCAATCAATCGAATATTGATTAATACGTAATCGATCGAACACTACTTGAAAATGAAAATGGCTCTTCTGCTCAGAAATGAAATGTTCCTGGAAATTCTTGCTCCCATTGGACCATTTGTATCTATATGCATTAGGATCCCGATTCATGGATCTCTCGGTTCGAGAAATCAAAATAAGAGGATCGAACCATTTCTTCTGACCCTTTTTGAAATTTGATAAATGTTGGTTGATCGTATATTTCATTATAGTTCTATGATTCAGAGTATCATTTCCTATTTGATCCCTTTGAATTCCATATTCCAAGTCGCGATCGGATCTATTCATTAAAAAGAATCGATTCAATACATTTCTTATGTACCCATAATATTGGATTTGAATCAGATTTCGGATCAATCTATATTGATTGACTGCCTCCATTATGTTGTTGCTAGCAAATACCACTATTTTTTGTTTTGGA
>NW_026124305.1:0-17500 GCF_025177605.1 Cucumis melo
GTAAGAACCCTTGGATTATCACTTATTCAATGCTTATTCAATGACTGAATAATAATGAAAAAAGCTAAAGAAAGGTTTATCCTTTAACCAAAATAAGTAGAAACGAAAGAATAAATTTTTTTTATTTATCACTTCTAACTCTTGTTTCGGAGTCCGGCCACGAGGTCTGATAAGTATGAATCATAGTTCTAATATTTGTTCTAATATTTTGGAATCTATTTCATATATTCTGTGCTCCAGATACTAGCCTAGACTGAATATCCAACGAGATCAAATCATCTTCATCAAGATGACCGACTTCTTCTCTGTCGTATCCATAGGATCAATTCTAACAAGTCACACACTCATATTCCGGAAATACAGAAAAAAAATAAATTCCACGATCGAACTACCAAAAAATAGTGGGCTAAAAAGCAGAAACCTACATACTTTAGACTTTCCTTTTTATTGAAAAGTTATTTAGGGGTTCTTGTGAATCGAATCTAATTGCTTGAAATTCCGTCCAGTAAAATGGAAGAATTATAAATCTCCAAAATAATACATAGGAATATCGCAAATAAACCATCGCGACACCCATTAAAGGTGTAGTTCCCCACCCAGGAGCCACTTTACCATATTCCGAATTCAATGGTTTCAATAAATCCCCTACAACAGTTCGTCTTGGCCCAGATCTAGAACTATCGTCAACGGTTTGTGTAGCCATAAATAATCCTATATTTTTTTTTATTCAGTGAGATCTGTTGACTTTGTATACCATTCCGTTGTAAATAAATGATCTTATTATAGATCCATTGTGGTCTTGAAATTATATAATAATGGAAACAGCAACCCTAGTTGCCATCTCTATATCTGGTTTACTTGTAAGTTTTTACTGGGTATGCCTTATATACTGCTTTTGGGCAACCCTCTCAACAACTAAGAGATCCATTCGAGGAACACGGGGACTAGTTGAAGTAATGAGCCTCACAATATTGTGAGGCTCATTACTTCAATTGAGATAATGAGAAATCATTTTGCCTTTTTAGTTGGAGTTGGAACTTTAGGCGGTTCGCGAAAAAAGATAGCGAAAAAAATTATTCCTAGAGTCGAGACTAAGAGGAATGTATAAACCAATGCTTCCATAGATTTGATTTCGGTTTACAATTATAGCTTCCATACCTGTTTAATTGGGATCTTTTTACGGATAAAAAAAAGACCAAGACAAGAGTCAAAGAAATGAAAAGTAAGCAATCCGAATAAAGATTTATCCGGTACCCTATCTATGTCAAATCAAAAAATAAAGGAAAAAAAGAACAGAGCAATCTTGTATCAGACTAGACTCTTTTTGTAGTTGGATCTCCAAGTTTTTGGAATGCCCCAAATTCTACTTGAGCGTCCAAATCTGGGTCAATACCAGCAAAGACATCTCTGAACAAGGTTCTCGCACCATGCCAAATGTGTCCGAAGAAGAAGAGCAAAGCAAAGGAAGCATGCCCAAAAGTAAACCAACCCCTTGGACTGCTACGAAAAACCCCATCGGATTTCAAAGTAGCACGATCTAATTCAAAAATTTCACCCAATTGAGCACGTCTAGCATATTTTTTTCACAGTAGCAGGATCACTATAACTGACTCCATTGAGTTCACCGCCATAGAACTCAACAGTTACACCGACCTGTTCAACACTATACTTCGATTCTGCTCTTCGAAAAGGAACATCGGCTCTAACAATTCCGTCTCCGTCTACCAAAACAACCGGAAATGTTTCAAAAAAGGTCGGCATACGGCGTACAAAAAGTTCGCGCCCTTCTTTATCTCTAAAAACAGGGTGTCCTAACCAACCAACAGCTATTCCATCCCCGTTGTCCATGGAACCCCGCTCTGAATAATCCACCTTTTGCGGGATTATTCCCGATATAATCATAAAAAGCTAATTTTTCAGGAATTTTAGACCAAGCTTCTGATAAACTTTGATTTTCGGCTAACCCGGTACTAACTCTTCGATATATTTCTTGCTGGAAGTATCCCTGATCCCCATTGATAACGAGTGGGCCCAAATAATTCAATCGGGGTAGTTGCTGAACCATACCACATAGTTCCAGCAACAACAAAAGCTGCAAAAAATACAGCAGCGATACTACTGGAAAGGACGGTTTCAATATTTCCCATACGTAATCCTTTGTATAGACGTTGGGGCGGACGAACACTAAGATGGAATAGGCCCGCTAATATGCCCAATGTACCTGCTGCAATATGATGCGAGGCTATTCCGCCCGGAACAAAAGGATCAAACCCTTCGACACCCCCACGCAGGATTTACGGCTTGTACCCTTCCGGTTAATCCATAAGGATCGGATACCCATATTCCCGGACCATACAATCCGGTTACATGAAATGCACCAAAACCAAAGCAACCCAACCCTGAGAGAAATAAATGAATTCCAAAAATCTTCGGCAAATCCAAAGAAGGTTTTCCTGTACGTTCATCACAAAATATTTCTAGATCCCAATACACCCAATGCCAGATAGCTGCTAAGAAGCACAATCCAGAAAACACAATATGTGCTCCGGCCACACCTTCGTAACTCCAAATACCCGGATTCGTTATAGTCCCTCCTGTGATACTCCAACCCCCCCCATGAATTGGTTATTCCTAAACGAGTCATGAAGGGTATAACGAACATACCCTGTCTCCACATTGGATCAAGAACAGGATCAGAGGGATCAAAAACTGCTAATTCGTATAGGGCCATTGAACCGGCCCAACCAGCAACTAGAGCTGTATGCATTATATGAACAGAAAGCAAACGACCGGGATCATTCAATACAACGGTATGAACACGATACCAAGGCAAACCCATGGAAATACCCCTTTATCAAGGAAAAATAGACACTATGTAACTTTATTGCACTGAAAAAAAAAACTATGCTACGGACCTCCCCTTTTGAGGGGATTATCTTGGCGAAAGGATTAATATTTAGTCTATTCTTTTAGTAATAATGGAACAATTCGATTCTATTCGTAGGAACAAAAAGAAGCAGATCTATTCTATACTCGATAAGTACCAATACGCAATGGTAGATGGGAATTGATCCTATTTTATAGGAGTGAATGTATACATACTTGTTCATCATTCAAAAACCTATTCGGGAAGAAGTTTCCCTTATTAATTCTGTTTTCCTTTTTTATGAACTTATTAAATCTATGTATAAAATATGCTAAAAGATAAAATCTGATAAAGGCCCATCTTATTTATTAAGACAATAAACCCGTTGTTACGCTTCCACATCAAAGTTAGCTATAGTACTTAATTCTTTTTTCTTTGCTTTAATGCCTATTGGTGTTCCAAAAGTACCTTTTCGAAGTCCCGGAGAGGAAGACGCATCGTGGGTTGACCTATAGTGCGACTTGTCAGATATATTGGGTCATATGGTATTTCCCCGTTCTCTCCCCCGATCGAGATATCCTCTCTTTCGCCCAAGACGGATTGATTTAATCATCAAAAATTTGGAGCGTGAAGTGCAATTAGATCTATTTTTTGGGGGGTATCCAGATTAATATTATCAATTAGAATAATTTATGGTTTTCTCGGTTGTACTAATAAAATGAAGTATCCAGGCTCCGCTTAGAAAAAAACTCAATTTGGAATCTATCTATTCTATGATTACTACTACTTGTATCATATTCGATTTATCAATAGCATTGATAGAAAACTTTTAATCAATCGAGTAATATGAAGTAAATTGAAAAAAAAAAAGAAGTCGTAGCAAAAAAGCCATGCTATTGGGGCATTTGTCCTATACCTATATGTGCAAATCCAAATCGGGCAGATCTTGACTCGGAGTAGAGCATAAACCTAAAAGAATTGAAGAAGACCATTTTGGAACAAGAAAATGACATCGGAATTGAAATTGAATCTCGATGAAACAATATATCAATGAAAAGTTAGTTCGATAAATTGAAAATTTAATGAATTGTTTTTTTATTTATTGAAATTTATAGTATAGATAAACGACCGCGGGCCAAAGGACAAAACTCATCCATTTTGAAAAAAAAATGGAAGGTAAGAAAAAGCCCCTTCATTAGAAGTTAGAAAGAGTCCTCTAAAGAAGGCTAAAATCTAAACATTGATTCTTTTTTCGCTATTTTTTTTGAACCGTATGCATCAAAAGGTGCCCGTACGGTTCTTAAGGGATACAATTTTATCCTAATCAACCGACTTTATCGAGAAAGATTACTTTTTTTAGGCCAAGAGGTTGATAGTGATATTTCGAATCAACTTATTAGTCTTATGGTATATCTCAGTATGGAGGATGATACCAAAGATCTGTATTTATTTATAAACTCTCCCGGTGGAGGGGTAATAAGCGGATTAGGTATTTATGATACTATGCAATTTGTGCAACCAGATGTACAGACAATATGCATGGGATTAGCCGCTTCAATGGGATCTTTTATTCTAGTCGGAGGAGAAATTACCAAACGTCTAGCATTCCCGCACGCTCGGCGCCAATGAGTTTTTTTTAGACAAAAAGAAAACTATGCCTTCGCCATATAAAATATTAAGTAATAATAGCATGGCACTTTGAATTCGATATGAGAATTTTTTTTTTCTAAACCATTAGGTTATGTATCGAAAGAGTAGTATGAGATAAAAGGCATTTCCGATTGTAGGCTGATTTATCGCGGAGGCCTCTTTCAGCGTCACAAACTTTTTTGTTTTCACGACGGAAGACTCTTAACAATATTTCTGTTATGAAAGACTACGAAATATTTATTTTTAAGAAAAAAAATAAAAAAAAGAAACTTTGGGATTGCTGAATAACAAACGAAATCATAAAGCAACGGAACCATCATAGTATTTTGAAATTACTAAAAAAAAGGAAGGGTGGTTATTGGATCATTTACTGCTCTGGGTCTGCTAGATCCTATATTTTCTATTCCTTCGCTGGAAGGTAAAAATGAATTCCATTGTGGAGCCGTATGCACTGCACAAAGGATGCCTGTACGGTTGTTAATCCTATCTTTTTTTTATTATCTTTGACTCATCATGATAATGATGTAAGATAGAGAAAACCATTTATTAAATCATCAGGGTAATGATCCATCAACCTGCTAGTTCTTTTTATGAGGCACAAACGGTAGAATTTATCCTGGAAGCGAAAGAACTACTGAGGCTGCGCGAAATCCTCACAAGGGTTTATGTACAAAGAACAGGCAAACCCTTATGGGTTATATCCGAAGACATGGAAAGGGATGTTTTTATGTCAGCAACAGAAGCCCAAGCTCATGGAATTGTTGATCTTGTAGCGGTTGAATAACAAATAGCAGGTATTTCACGCAAAAATCCGAAATTTTCGATTTTCTCTTTTTACCGGGGTTAATATATTACTATTAATCATATTAATTATTAATATCGAATATAGAAGTAATTCATAATCATCCGGTTAGGATTGATCTAAACCAACTCATTATGTATACAATTCAACATGCCAACTATTAAACAACTTATTAGAAACACAAGACAGCCAATCAGAAATGTCACCAAATCGCCCGCCCTTCGGGGATGCCCTCAGCGTCGAGGAACATGTACTAGGGTGTATGTGCGACTCGTTTAGACCATGGACCGGGACAAAAGAAAGTACAAAATTTTTCCCGTATCAGTTATAAGTACAGTGAATAGGATAGAATGAATGGAAGAAATCCGTTCACTACCGAAAATAAATAAACAAAGATTTATCGTATCCTTTTATTGTGTATCAAATTTATGGTTTCTATTGGTGCAAATCCAATCATCTCTATTTTCAATTTTAGATGAGAAAGAATTCCCCATTGGTAACAAATGCTTATCCATTAAGCAGAGGAAATCCTATTTAACAGAAGGATTATAGCCTTATTCTTCCAAGAACGGACTAAGAGGGTCAGCTACCCAACCAATCTTCATAATTAAATACCGTTACTGTATAGGTAGATCTCGTTGTGAAAGACCGATTACTAGATAATTCATGGGTAGAGCCAAAGAGGGTGAACTGTACAAGTTAACAATAACATTGATGAAATAAAAGAAGGAGCTCCGGTGTATAGAGAGGACCTCACCGTTTAAGAAGTAACCATAGAAACGAAGGAACCCACTATTTCTTTATCCATTTCTATTTTTATTTATTTACTCTATTTTTGTTTTTTATACCTAGTAAAAATACTATTTCGTATTTTGGGGTGATTAGAACAAAAAAAGAAATAGTGGTCGGGAAGGTTATAGTAGCAAAAGCCATTGGAATTTTTATTTTATACATTGGAAAAATACGTTTTGTTATTAATAGACTAGGAAAGGAGAAAGGAATAACTGAAAGAAAGGAAATCCATTAGTTATTCATCAAAGTTTCATTTATTCAATGACTAGAATTAAACGAGGATATATAGCTCGGAGACGTAGAACAAAAATTCGTTTATTTGCATCAAGCTTTCGAGGGGCTCATTCAAGACTTACTCGAACTATTACTCAACAGAAAATAAGAGCTTTGGCTTCAGCTTATCGGGATAGAGGTAGGCAAAAAAGAAATTTTCGACAGTTGTGGATCGCTCGAATAAATGCAGTAATTCGATCTAATAAGGTAGACTACAGTTATAGTAGATTCATACACAATCTGTACAAGAGGCAGTTGCTTCTTAATCGTAAAATACTTGCCCAAATCGCGATATTAAATAGAAATTGTCTTTATATGATTTCCAATGAGATCATAAAATACGAAGATTGCAAAGAATCCAGCGGAATGCTTAAAATGGAGTTCTCTGGAGAATGAACTCCGAGAAGGTAGAGTAGAAATTAGTATGATAAAATATGATAAAGTGGTCAAAATGAGCAAATATGTTCAATAAAAAAAAAAACGATTTATTCTTCTTCCACTATTCTTTCTTTTTCTTACGACACGACAATCGAATCTAGATTTTCGGATTTTTCGAACAAAGAATCAATCTGCGGTTGAGTTTGGATTAGAATTTTAATTCAATTAAAGAGTAAGCTAAGTCTATTTATTCCTGGTTCTAAGACCAATAGTTCTAGCGGTCGACTCGCTTCTTTCAAATTGTTTCTCATTATTAAGAAAAGGTAACAAAGATAAAATACGAGCTTGTTTTATAGCAATAGTAATTAAGCGTTGCTGTTTTAAGGTCAATCTATTTACCCGTCTAGATAATATTTTTCCTTGTTCACTAATAAATCGACTAATTAAACTCATGTTTCTATAATCAATTCGATCCCCCGATGGAATCGGGGGCAAACGCCTACGAAAAGATCGTTTGGATTTAAGAAAGAGTCGCTTGGATTTATCCATGGTTTTTTTATTCCTTATCCCGAAAATCCTATTTCTTAATTCTAAATCATTTTAGATCCGATCGAAATAGGATTTGGTTTGTTTATATTTAAATCTAAAATATGTCTAATATATGTAATTTTTCATCTTCCTTGGATTGGAAAAGGGTGACACACAGCCGATCGGTTCGATCTATTTCTTTATCTCCCCATGAATCGTATGTTTGTAACACCGGGGACAGAATTTTCTCAATTCCAATCGACTAGGCGTATTGTGTCGATTCTTTTGAGTAATATATCTGGAAATCCCTATTGATTCCTTATTAACACCGTTTCGAACACAACGAGTACATTCCAAAATAACAGTTACTCGGGCATCTTTACCCTTGGCCATGAACCTCCCTTGGATTTTTGATTCACGCAACTCTTCCATTTTCCGATCCAAAATGAAGAAAAAAAGAAAAATTGGTAACTCGAAATAAAATTATGAAAGATTTCGTTACAATCAAATATTAAAATATAGTAATACAATAATTTCTAAATTTAGAATCGCAGTACAGTTTTTCATTTAAGTATTTTGTATGATATTGTTGCCCTAGCCATCACATTTTCATTTTCGTTCTCACTCTTTTATTAATTAAATTTGAACCTGGCGCCGCGTCCGAGTTTGACTGAGGTTGAATCCATTTTGATTCTTTCTAACTTATTCTAAGTCTAAAAACTCTAAAAAAAAGAAGGGGGAAGGGGATTAGTCAAAGATATTTGATTGTTTTTCTAATCTTCTTCACCCCTTCCCAAGTCAATAACTAGAATGAAAAAAACGGGAATACCAACGCATCCGGGAATAAACGATTGATCTCGATTAATAGACCCGCTAAAGCCCCGAACCATATAGTACTTACTACCGGTGCCACGGAGAGATATGTTTTTAGATCTCGCATTGAAAACCCTCCTACTTTATAGTAATTTGTAATACATACTGGTATTACATACCATCAAATGTATATATAGTTAATAACCGCTTGTATTGTCCGCGGAATTCCTAATTCAAATTGAAATGTACAACAGTTCAATTCGGTAGATATTCCCTTTTTTATTAAAAAAAATATGTAGCTTTCCGCCCCACCCCAAATATTCATTTTTCTTTACGGCGGATTTAATATTTATTATTTCATACGTATATAAGTCTTTTTATTATTTTTATTATATTTTATATATGATATGAGACAAAAAAGAAGAAATGGCAAGATAATTTGTGTATACCAATGGAGGAAATAAATAAAAAATGTGGAAAACAAGACAGGGATTCTCTACAATAACACTGTAGACCAATTGAAAGGGATGTAGCGCAGCTTGGTAGCGCGTTTGTTTTGGGTACAAAATGTCACGGGTTCAAATCCTGTCATCCCTACCTATTACTTATCTTCTGAACAGTAACGAGGAATCAATTGAGATCCATAAAAATTGAACATACATATATCGAATCAATCTTTTTTTATTTAATTTTATGATATTCTCTATGATAATATATGTATCGAAGATATATTCGGGTTGCTTTTAGTTTGATAATAAAACGCTCTTAGTTCAGTTCGGTAGAACGCGGGTCTCCAAAACCCGATGTCGTAGGTTCAAATCCTATAGAGCGTGATTCGATTCTTGTTGTTGTTAAATCAAAATGATACTGAAATAATTCAACAGAAATCAAAATTTTACCTCCTATAAAGCAAGTAGGGGGTCAATCAAAAAAAAGAACTGTTAATTAATCAAAGGTCCAACTGATCCCCCCGTCTGTATTGTAAATATGCGGTCACAAATAATCCAGCCAAAGTAATAGGAATTAGACCTAATACGATTCCAAATAGAAAAACTTCAATCATTTCAATTTAGTTGAACGAGGAAAAGGAGAGGTAATATCTATCCTTAAAATATTAATCGGTATTGCCCATGAATCTCAATGACCAAGAATTCGAAATTGAATTGACAAGGTAAAGAACTCTACAATATATAGAATATATTGAATAACACCGAAATCTTTCTTTTTTTTGAATTGTGCATTCAATGAATTTTAATCAAATAAGTCGTATCTTGTTCAGACCGATAAATAGAGCTGAGGTTATAGTTAAAACTGCTAGTAGAAAACCGAAATAACTAGTGATAGTAGGCATGACGAGGCTAAATGAAATACGTTATTTTTATCCATATGTTTATAAAGCACTTCCCTAAGTTTCTATTTTTGAAAGATACGCGGATGGATAAGTAAAAATACTAATTGAAAAAATATATTCAATTGAAAGTTTTTGATTCATCTATTATTATGATTATAGATGATACTAACAAAAATCTTGTGACATAGGTAAGAAATCAATTCATCATCTGTCTCTCTATCCCGCAATTCGGAATCAAGGGATTCATTGAACAACTCTTGAGTTTTCAAAACAAATATTCTTATTATAAAGAATTTATAAACAATAATTTAATATATAAATCTAGTAAATATATAAATCTATTAAATGGATTCTAAATAATTAGAAAGAAAAAAAAAAAAAAAAAAGAAAAATAATAAATAAACTATGTTGTGTAACTTGATTCCAAAAATGAAATGCTCTTTGAATCGCTGAAGAATGAATGACCTTATAATGCCCTTTATTTATGAAATTGTATTCCCACTAATTAGATTTTATGTAGTGGGTTCATTTCCATAAAATCTTTTTTAAAAAGAAAAAAAGTATCGCACGATCAGATCACTCGAAACTAGGTTCTCCATTTATTCTTATTCTTTCCATATTAAAAACATTCTTCTAATTAGTTGAAGAACGATCGTTTGAGTCTAATATAAAACAATAATGCGTGCATTACGAATATTTATTATTCTTCTATTCGTTGTTCTGTTTCGTTCATCGAATCCTATGTACTACTGTTACTTGTTACTGGACGACTAACCAATTCCTTAAAATAAAAAAAGATTCAAACAAAAATATAACTACAAACACAAAAGAAATATTTCGAGATTTCACGTCTAATTTCATTGAATTTTGGGACTATTAGAATCTGCTTCCTAAATTATTATAAACCAACCAGTCGGATTCACATTTTACCCAATCTTCGCTTTCTAGCCCGAAGCCAATAACCGATAGAATCCTTAATACTACAGACAGGCATTTTCAGAATTTTCTATTGAATGAATGGTATATGATTCTACATCGACAAGCAGCAAGAAAAGAAGAAACAAATTATATTATTTAGTTTTAGTGCTTCATTTTGATACTTATTGTGAAATTGCGTTGCTGCGTCAGAAGAAGGATAGCTATACTGATTCGGTATACTCTAAAAACACCCTCGGTACAATATTGACGATCTTACAAAGATAAAATTTCAGTTAATTTCCATTTACTGATCTCATCTTTTACGGAATCGATCCCCCTTTTGACTGTACAAGAATATGTGGAGCTCGGCATGTCTGGAAGCACAGGAGAACGTTCTTTTGCTGATATTATCACCAGTATTCGATACTGGGTCATTCATAGCATTACTATACCTTCTCTATTCATTGCAGGTTGGTTATTCGTCAGCACGGGTTTAGCTTACGATGTTTTTGGAAGCCCTCGTCCAAATGAGTATTTTACAGAGAGCCGACAAGGAATTCCATTAATAACTGGCCGTTTTGATTCTTTGGAACAACTCGATGAATTTAGTAGATCTTTTTAGGAGGACCAAATGACTATCGATAAAACTTATCCTATTTTTACAGTGCGATGGTTAACTGTTCACGGACTAGCTGTACCTACCGTTTCTTTTTTAGGGTCAATATCAGCAATGCAATTCATCCAACGATAAACCTAATCCGAATTATAGAGCTATGACACAATCAAATCCGAACGAACAAAATGTTGAATTGAATCGTACCAGTCTTTACTGGGGGTTATTACTCATTTTTGTACTTGCTGTTTTATTTTCCAATTATTTCTTCAATTAAATAAAAGAAAATACTAAATAATAGTACGAATTATCTTATCCCATTCGGAAGGATATCATCTCATAATTATCTATGACTGTTTCTGTCTCTAGCACGACCACTTGATGAAATGGGGAGGGAAGTGGGACAAATGGCCGAGACTACTGGAAGGATTCCTCTTTGGATAATCGGTACTGTAACTGGTATTCCTGTGATCGGTTTAGTTGGTATTTTCTTTTATGGTTCATATTCCGGCTTAGGTTCATCTCTGTAATAATCGGATGAACTGAGTTGGAGACATGAAAGCGTAAGAACTCAACAGGATCCCCCTCAAATCAGAAAAAAAGAGGGGGTAGGTCCCGTTGAGCTCTTACTAATTAGAATTAGACTAATTTATTCATATAAATGAAAAAATGGATCTTTCCTATTTTTTCAAAAAACTTCATTTCTTTCTGATTCTGAATTGCTTCAAAAAAAAAATTGATTCAGACCATCTCTTTCGCGATCGTATCGGTCGATACTTTCATTTCAAAGCGAAAAAAAGAAAGAGAGAATCACTCGATTCCCTCTTTCTGGATGATACAATCCCAATATAACAATATTATATTTCTATCGATCAGATATCACAAACCCTTTAAATAGATTAAAATATACTAATAGAATTTTCTATAGTTATTTTAATATAAAATAGAATTGAAAAATTCATTGAATTTGTTCACTACTTATGTAATAAATCGAAAAAAAGGTTCTGATAAACCGGGAAAAATTGAAACTAAGAATAGAGATCTTTGACGAACGGGATCAAGAATAATTCATTAGTTTATTATTTCGACACCAGAACAAGAAAAGGAATTTTTCTGGTATCGAATACTAGAAAGATGCATAATTCCTTCTAGAATCCTTTGTTCCCTTCATTTTTTTTCTATTCTCCATTTACTTATCTTATTTTTAATATCTACTCTATTTTTATTCTATTAGAATAAAAATAGACACATTCAATGACATTTCAATCTGGCACCAGTGACATAATAATCATAATAATACCGCTCCTATTTGTATTGTAAAAAACAAAGAAATAAAGAAGAGGTAAAATAGTCTTCCTGACAATATAATATCCATACTATGACTAGTAATGCGGTACAAGTAATTACCGAAATAGGGTCGAAAAAGAATAAAAAAAAAAACAAGGGAAAAAGTTTTTCATAATTTTTTGATCATACATAATTAAATTATAGAATTGCCAACAAGAATTTGGTTTTTTTTACGAACTTTATTTGATAAATCCCCAGATTTAGAAATTCATTTCGGACAATTGAACCTTCTCAAACTGTTTCTTTTTAAGAACTAAAAAGATTTGTGCCAAAATAACAGATGCAAAAAAGAACAAAAGGCCTTGGACACGTAATGGATCTTGAAGGACGATTTCCGCATCTCCCTGACCAAATCCTCCCACATTAGGATTACTCGTTAATGGTTGATCAAGTTTGATGGATTCGCCCTCTGAAACAAGAAGTTCTGGTCCTGGAGGGATAATATCAACCACTTGACGCCCATTCGCTGCATCCACTATGGTTATTTCATATCCTCCTTTTTCTTTTCGTATTATTTTGCTTACTATCCCTGCTGCTGTAGCATTATAAACATTATTATTACTCTTACTCCCGTCGGGATAAATCTGACCCCTTCCCCTGTTCCCGCCTACGTATATGGGATATTTTAAGAAGTGAACATCTTTCTTAGTCGCAGGGTCCGGGGAAAGAATAGGAAAGGTGATTTCACTATATTTCTGACCAGGAACAGGACCTATCACAAGAATATTTTTTTTAGTGGGACGATAGCTCTGAAAAGAAAGATTGCCCATCTTTTCTTTAATCTCGGGAGAAATACGATCGGGGGGGGCTAATTCAAACCCCTCGGGTAAAATAAGAACAGCCCCCACATTCAAACCACCCTTTTTACCATTCGCAAGAACTTGTTTCAGTTGCATATCATAAGGAATTCGAACAACTGCTTCAAATACAGTATCAGGAAGTACCGCTTGTGGAACCTCGATATCCACGGGCTTATTAGCTAAATGGCAGTTGGCGCAGACAATACGGCCGGTTGCTTCTCGTGGATTTTCATAACCCTGTTGTGCAAAAATGGGATATGCATTTGAAACGGGTGCCCAAGTTATTATATATATCATGAGTGATACGGAAATAGATCGAGTAATCTCTTCCTTTATCGAAGAAAAGGTATTTCTAGTTTGCATGGTCCAATCATTGAGCCCAAAAATTTCTACAATAAAATTAGGTAGGTCCCTAGTATAGTTCCCTATCCATGATTCTGCTATTTACTGAAATAAAGTTACTCGAATATAGGAGGCATCCTTCGCGATGGGTAGAAGGAATAAGTACAATTTTGAATGTTTTACTTATGTACAAAGTAACAAACATTATATTTTTCAGTCATTCATTGAATGATAAATCACTACAAGTGAGGGAGATACACGATTTAAATAACGGAAGATCCAATATTTTAAAATTGTGTCAAGAATGACTGGAAAAGTGGAAACAAGACCGGATATAATTTGATCGTTATGAGAAAATCCAAAATCTTTGTAGACAGAACCAATCATTAGTTCCCAACCATGGGGTGAATGAAATCCTATACATAAATCAGTTAATAAAAGAATAGAAAAAGCTTTTATTGTGTCGCTTAAGTTATATAGGAACTCTTGAACCCAAGAGTTAAGAATAACAAGTTCTTCATTACCAAGAATAGAATAACCACTTAGAATAACGAAACAGATTATATTTGTCGAGAAGTGCAAAATCATATGGATACGATCCTCATTGTGCATCTTGATCAATTGGATCGTTTCTTTGTAGATTCCGATACGAAGCTTTTGTAGATGTGTTTCTGGGTATTCCTTTAGCATTTCGTCCAAGAGAAAGAGTTCCTCTAATTCTAGAACTTTTTTTATAATACTCTTTTCTTGAATATCATTCAAAAAAATTTCGGATTGACCAGTATTCCACCAATTAGTAACCCAAGATTCTAGGCTTTTATTAAATGAAAGAGAGATCCACCAGGGCAAAAATACTATAGATGCAAGATATAGAAGGGGAATGAATGCTTTCTTTTTTTCCATTTTTTCGTCTTTTATTTTTTAATGAACTCACTTCATTCGTTAACTCTCTACACTACTAATATTTATATCAAACATAAGTTCTATTACAAGTCATATGCATACTATTATGAATCCATTCCCTGTTTTTTAGTTTTTGATTTGTGATTTATTAGTTAATCCTTGAATTTCGAAATAATACAGAAAGAAAATAACAAAGAATCCACTTTTTTTTGTTACTGTGCAGTTGATTTACATACGGATCAAAATTTCGGACAAAGAAAGTTTTCTGGCTGTTCCGTATACGTCTGCTTTGGGTCAAATGAGCATTCTGAAGAAATTCCAGTTAAGTTATTATACTATTACTATGGTCTATAAAAAAGACTATTCTTTCATTTCAGTTTTATCCCTCTTGCTACGAACAAAATTCATTCTGAACTTCATTTTTCAAAAAACTTCAATTGGTACACGCAAGAAATAGGCCAATTCGGCAGCCTTTTGCTCAATTTCTCGTGGGGTCAGATTCTGATCGGTACGCGTCAAGGGAATGGCCCCTTGGCCTCTTATTTCCATATAAAGGACACGACGTGCATAAATACCCTCTTTAACTTCTATTCTGATGGACTGAATGTCTTTCATAAGGAATCGTAGGAAGATTCGACGATTTTTTCCAGGAAACCCCCAACGAAAAATAGACACTATTTCTTCTTTTCTATCGAATCGATCATAACCGCTACCTACATTCCACAAAATTGTGCACCACAAATAGGAGCTAATAAAGAGACCGGCAATCCCATAGAAAGACATTACGATCCCCTGTGGAAAAAAAATTATTTGCTGAGACGGAAATAAAGCTATCAAATCCCTACCAAGATAACTGGAAGTTCCAACCAATAAAAACCCTAATGAACCTAAAAAAAGGATAAAGGCCCAGCAGAAATTGCTGATTTTTCGAGATCCTCTTATAAATTCTATCCATATACGTTCTGATCGCCAATTCATACTAGATCTCGTTGCATTTTATTGGAATTAAGAGAATCAAAAAAAATCTATTTTACTTTTTTTGTTTCCGAAGTAACTCTAATCAACTAGCACTATTTTGATGTGAACCTTTACTTTAGATCTAAGTAATTCATCGAATTACTTAGATCTAAAATAATAACATCACCTTTATATGATTCCCTATAGATACCTACATCCATATAGGTATATTGATTTTATATCTCAAACATTTGTCGCCCGATCTCTTATCTATTTTCTATTTTGAAACTTATCTATTTTCTATTTTGAAATACTTCTAATTGATTTCCTCAGATATCATGTTTACGTATGTATAATCGCTTATGTTTGGAGTAAGCCACATGTTAGATTCTAGTCTACTAAATAGATAGCTGTGTTATCGTCAAAGTCTAAGTTTTGAAAAAAAAAAATAGACAGCATATTTAAAAAATCTTGTTTTTTTGAACATGAAGAAATAAAGAAGCCATTGCAATTGCCGGAAATACTAGGCCCACTAAAGGCACAAAAATAGAGGGTAAGGTGGTGAGAGTTGTCATAGAATGGATACCTCGACTTAATATTTTCATTGTTATATTAATAGTTTTACCTGTTATTTATTGATTGTTATAAAAGGTATCTTATAATTATACTAATTCAATATATAATTATACTAAGTAATATCTACGTGAGTATATATAGAAAAGGAATGAGGAATGTCGAATTAAATAAATGGACTTACTCATCTTTCGACATGAGATATATGTATCATAATAGACGTTTGCATTATTTTAGTTATTATCTTGTCTTAGCATTTTTTTTTAATAAAATTTCATAAAGATTTTCGTACAAATTCCCAAAAAGGTAGTTATAATCCGATCCAACAACAAGGATTCTTAGTAAAACTAGAGATCCGCTAGAGATGTAGAAAGATGCAAGACTCTATGCCGCTATTTGCTATAGTTGAAGTATATATACACATGTAATGTTAAGAAGGGAGCATGAAATTCATTTTCTTCCCCGTGCCAAATTTTGCGGAAGAAATAAAAAAAAAAAGAATTCATTTTTTAAGTTAAGTAAGGCTTTACTTGATTGAATTTTGATTCGAGGGAACGAAAGCGTGGAGCTGAAATAACTCACTCACAACACCTTTTAAAGGATTACGTGGTACGATTAGATCGAATAAGCCCTTATCGAATAAAGATTCAGCCTCCTGTGAACCCTCAGGGACTGCCTTATTCAATGTTTGTTCAATTACTCTTTTACCCGCAAATGCGATGTAGGCATTCGGTTCGGCAATAATGATATCCCCCAACATACCAAAACTAGCTGTCACCTCCACCAGTAGTAGGAGATGTAAGGATTGCTACATAGAATAATTTTTTATTTGATTGATAATCATATAAAGCGGAAGATATTTTTGCCATTTGCATCAAGCTCAAACTTCCTTCTTGCATGCGTGCTCCTCCCGAAGCACACACTAAAATAAGAGGTAAAAATTGATTGGTAGCATACTCGATCAAACGGGTGATTTTCTCTCCTACTACGGATCCCATACTACCCCCTATAAACTGAAAATCCATAACCCCAATTGCTACTGGAATATCATTTAATTTACCTGTGCCTGTTTGAATAGCCTCAGTTAATCCTGTCTTTCTTTGATAAGAAGAAAGACGATCTTTATAAGTATAAAGTTGATTCTCCGAATCAAATTGAATGGGATCCAAAGAGACCATGTCTTCATCCATAGGGTCCCAAGTACCTGGATCAATCAAAAGTTCGATTCTATCTGAACTACTCATTTTCAAATGGTATCCACATTGTTGACAAATATTCATTTTTGATTTAAAAATTTTCTTATAATTTAATCCATAACAATTTTCGCATTGAACCCACAAATGCCTGTATTTTTTAGTTAGATCTAGATCATTAGAACGTTCTGTTGTAGTTAAATTTTTTCTATGCGTGCTAGTTCTTATACTGAAACTCTCACTTTGACTACTATTTCCACCTTCAGCACAAATAGAACTATAAATGTAACTGTCACTGTAATTGTGACTACCACTTAAAATGTAACTATCAATACAGATTTGAGTCCAAAGATAACTGTCAATGCAACTATTAATGTGATTATTCCAACTATATTTAGTAT
>NW_026124305.1:22500-30419 GCF_025177605.1 Cucumis melo
GATGGCTCTGATGGGTGGTTTTGCTAGAATAGGCAATAATGAGGTCACTATTTTAGTAAATGATGCGGAGAAGGCTAGTGACATTGATCCACAAGAAGCTCAGCAAACTCTCGAAATAGCGGAAGCCAACTTGAGGAAAGCTCAGGGCAAGAGACAAACAATCGAGGCAAATTTAGCTCTCAGACGAGCTAGGACACGAGTAGAGGCTATCAATGGCGTACCTAGTTAATGCGTCTAAATAATAAAGTGAAATGAAATTTTCATGGAAAAAAGAATTACAATTAAAAAATGAAATAAATATAGAGTCGGATGGAAAAGATAGAAAATCACTAGAACAAAGTTGAGTAGAAAAACTTATTAGATACCATTGCTTCTGTGGTATCTAATAAGTTCTACCTACTATTGGATTTGAACCAATGACTCCCGCCGTATGAAAGCGATACTCTAACCACTGAGTTAAGTAGGTCATTTATCATCACAAAGAAAAAAAAATGAGCCCTATCACATCGATAGATTATAAATCGAATATTATTGATAAGCAATACCAATCAAACAAATCAACAAAATAGATTATAGAATATTCATCTTGACAAGAAATTATCTACATGATAAGATATGTATCACAAGGGCTATAGCTCAGTTGGTAGAGCACCTCGTTTACACGCGCGCCAATGTTTTTCAGAGAAGTACATCATGTAATCAAAAAAGTTGATCTTATTGAGAAATCGATGTCTTACTCTATTACTTTTAGGGAACAAAACAAGAGAACAGTAGCCTGACAAAAAGTTCGGTCCGAATCGAGTGCCCCATTTAGGCACTAAAAAAATCCATCATTGATTTGAGATATTGATAAGGTGAATACCCAGTCTATTCAATGCTAGGCATAATGAGTATCAGGACCTCAAAAAAAATGATCTTTCGTCCTATCTTATGAACAACTTTAAGGTGTATGAAGTTTCATATTTTATTCTTTAAGCAGAAGCAGGACGATAGAGATTCCATTTAACTTAAGTTGATCTAGGTCAGAAGCATACCTACGTCAGGATAACCCCTTCTTTGAAAAACTTTGGTAGTGCTCCGAGATTCGAATCAAAATAATGAATCAGAGCACATGGAACCATCTCCCTTTCTTTCTGTCAAGAAAAAATATGGTAGACTAACTTATTTATAACAGTTAATGAAAGAGCCCAATGCAAAAAAATGCATGTTGGGTCTTTGAAACAGTTCAAATCATTTTGATAATAATAAGTTTGATCTGTTTTACCGAGAAGGTCTACGGTTCGAGTCCGTATAGCCCTATATTATTAATAATTCAAAAATAGAATCGTTTTCCTTTCCTCATTATTGTTTGTATTGTTTGTAATTGGCCACTTGATTTGGTTCATCATTAATGTCTTATCTTTGTAGATGAATTACATATGAAAATTTTCCTATTTTCCCATACAAAATCAAGAAATTAGTAATACTTCTTTTCTTTGGGATACCTACCCAATTCTAGTAAATTTTTGGAGTCAAAATCATGACATGAAACCGGTTAAAAACTCCACCATAACCCAATGCAAATCGAATGCACTAGTAAATCACATGGATCTAGGAACGACTTACTGTATTTTATTTGTGGACAAGCTAGAGTTTGAGAAACGAAGATCTTTGGTAACTTTCATTGTAAACATTCTCAAATAGGCTTTTCTGTTGGTATACCTTATCTAGTAAAGCACAAAACTAAAGTAGTCGTCTTCTCTTTCCTTCTTCAATCACTAAAAGTTCCTAAATGGAAATTCCGACTATATGTATCCTCTCTATATAAATATATAATATTTAATATATATTTATTATGGATATAATAGATATTATATAAATAGGATTATAGTGGATGAATCTTCAAACGAGACATGTACCGATCGACTAATCCGGTATATTTTCCACATTGATAGGAGTACGTTTATGTTTCTGCTTTACGAATATGATATTTTCTGGGTATTTCTAATAATATCAAGTCTTATTCCTATTTTGGCATTTCTAATTTCTGGAGTTTTAGCCCCTCTTAGCAAAGAGCCAGAGAAACTTTCGAGTTATGAATCGGGAATAGAACCAATGGGCGATGCTTGGGTACAATTTAGAATCCGTTATTATATGTTTGCTCTAGTTTTTGTTGTTTTTGATGTTGAAACAGTTTTTCTTTATCCGTGGGCAATGAGTTTTGATGTATTAGGGGTATCCGTCTTTATAGAAGCTTTAATTTTCGTGCTTATCCTAATTGTCGGTTTAGTTTATGCATGGCGAAAAGGAGCATTGGAATGGTCTTAGTTTTTGAATATTCAGACAATTAAAAAAAACATTGAGACAGTTATGAATTCCATCGAGTTTCCCTTACTTGATCGAACAACCCAAACTTCAGTTATTTCAACTACATCAAATGATCTTTCAAATTGGTCAAGACTCTCCAGTTTATGGCCGCTTCTCTATGGTACCAGTTGTTGCTTCATTGAATTCGCTTCATTAATAGGTTCACGATTCGACTTTGATCGTTATGGACTGGTACCAAGATCTAGTCCTAGACAGGCAGACTTAATTTTAACAGCGGGTACGGTAACAATGAAAATGGCTCCTTCTTTAGTAAGATTATATGAGCAAATGCCTGAACCAAAATATGTTATTGCTATGGGAGCATGTACAATTACAGGAGGGATGTTCAGTACCGATTCTTATAGTACTGTTCGGGGAGTCGATAAGTTAATTCCTGTCGATGTGTATTTGCCGGGTTGTCCGCCTAAACCCGAGGCTGTTATAGATGCTATAACAAAACTTCGTAAGAAAATATCTCGAGAAATCTATGAAGATCGAATTAAGTCTCAAGAGGAAAATCGGTGTTTTACTACCAATCACAAATTTCATGTTGGCCCAAGTACTAATACTGGAAATTACGATCAAGGATTACTCTATCAACCATCATCTACTTCAGAGATCATCCCTCCTGAAACTTTTTTCAAATACAAAAGTGCAGTCTCTTCCTACGAATTAGTAAATTAGGCCGTATACTTTTTTTGTACAGAATAACAAAGCAAAGAACGAGTGAATCTTCATCAATTTTTCATTGTAAATGGGAAATACTTATACAAATAAAAATAAAAAAATGGGGGGGGGAGAAGATGCAGGGTAATTTGTCTTCTTGGCTAGTCAAACATGGACTGGTTCATAGATCTTTGGGTTTCGATTACCAAGGAATAGAGACTTTACAAATAAAGCCCGAGGAATGGCATTCCATTGCAGTCATTTTATATGTATATGGTTACAATTATCTACGTTCCCAATGTGCTTATGATGTAGCACCAGGCGGACTGTTAGCTAGTGTGTATCATCTTACGAGAATCGAGTATGGTATAGATCAACCGGAAGAGGTATGCATAAAAGTATTTGCCGCAAGGATAAATCCTAAAATTCCGTCTGTTTTCTGGGTTTGGAAAAGTGCGGATTTTCCAGAAAGGGAATCTTATGATATGTTGGGAATTTCTTATGATAATCATCCACGTCTAAAGCGTATCTTAATGCCTGAAAGTTGGGTAGGATGGCCCTTACGTAAGGATTATATTGCCCCCAATTTTTATGAAATACAAGATGCTCATTAAATAATACGAAACTAATCTTCACTTCGACAACTCAAGATATTCAAATACATTTTTACGTTCTCTTATAGATATAGCATAGTAATTGAAGTCTCATTCATCTTATTATTATTGATTAAAAAAAATACAATTAGAGATTTGGTGAGATTATCCAATTTGTAAGATACTTATTTTGGATGAGCCACAAGCTAATAGGATGAACTAAATGAGTTCTGCATTATGAACTATGTATCACGCATATGACTTATAGATGTGCTTTAAAAAGTCACATAGGGTGAAATGAAGAAATATAATATGAAAAGAGAATCGGATTCTATTTGTACTGTATCTGAGATGAATCTTGGCCATTCCCGCCTTTCAACTCCCCTAGACTAGACTTTTGGGTCTTATAAGGAACTAATTGAAACTTTCAAATATGTATAAAATAGGAATTGAACGCCAGGAGACAGAGTATGAACAAATAAAAAAGAAGAGGAAACAAAAGAAAATTCTTTTCTTTTACATATCTATATACATCCTTTACATATTTCTATAAATATCCTCTTTATCTTTACTTGTCTATTTTCGACATCTATAAATAGAGTAAAAAATATATATAGTTTAGTTAAAGGGTAGATTTCCAGACATCATCATGTATCAGTATTTTTCATGATCTATATTATTAATGAATCCGTAGAATAGATACTCATACAAATTCATGATGTGCCAAGAACCAGATTTGAACTGGTGACACGAGGATTTTCAGTCCTCTGCTCTACCAACTGAGCTATCCCGGCCATTTCCGACACATTATCCTTATTTTAATAGATGACTTTGGTCTATGTCAATTGTAAATAAGAAAAAAGGTATTCCAAAGTCTTCTTTTTGAAGATATACGAAATTTCAGGGCTTGGATAAGCCTTTCGAAGTTTCAGTACAGTAGACAGTTAATCATTCAAATTTCACAGATTACTTGCGCAAGGATGTTCGTTTGTACGTCTATCATATAGAATATATACCACAAGCCTTGTGATAAGAAATCAAATTTCCGCTCAAATACGCTTGTGAAAGAGTCGAATGAATGAGAAACATAACAAAGTCTGAATTGCTAATGAACGGATAAATAATTAAAGAGGCCAACGGGCCTTTTTAGGGTTTTGGGGATAGAGGGACTTGAACCCTCACGATTTTAAAAGTCGACGGATTTTCCTCTTACTATAAATTTCATTTTTGTCGTTATTGACATGTAGAATGGGACTCTATCTTTATTCTATTCGATCTGATTAATCAATTCTTCAAAAGATCTATCAGACTATGATGGAGTAAATGATTTGATCAATGAATATTCGATTATTTTTTCAACTTGTAGATCTTGGAATCGATTCATAACAATTCGTTCATTTTTATATATAATTTTATATATATATATAAATATAAATATAAAAAATTATAGAAATATAAAAAATAGAGATTCGAGTTGTCATTAATCAATATAGTATTTCAGTACGTAATACGTTTATCTTTCATCGTTTCTGGAGTTTCGATGGAAGGATTCATTCCTTTACTAACGCAACGTCGTCAACTCCATTTGTTAGAACAGCTTCCATTGAGTCTCTGCACCTACCCTTTTTTTTCGGAAAAAAGGATTTGGCTCAGGATTGCCCATTTTTAATTCCAGGGTTTCTCTGAATTTGAAAGTTATCACTTAGTAGGTTTCCATACCAAGGCTCAATCTAATTAAGTCCGTAGCGTCTACCGATTTCGCCATATCCCCCTCTTTTAAGATTAGTATCGCATTATGATGTCCTTCCCCGTTTTCTTTCATTTGTATTATACTGGAACCACTCAAGTCATTAGAATACCGATTCCTCTATTGAAAAGTGTTTCCTCCTATTGGATTTCTTGTCTATCTTCTTTCATCTCTCTCTTCTCTATCGGAGACCCATATTTGTTCCGATCCAAAATGATTCTATCATTTCTGTATCTGCAATTCAATATATATCAATATAGATAGATATATGAACATATATATTTGCCCCTCTTTCTATTATTTTTTTAGTAAAAAATTTAATACTTAAACGGTCGATTCCCTTGTTCGTCTTATCTTCCACCTTTCAGAATGAAAACATAGAAACGCTTCATTATCATCTCAATTGCATTAAATGCAATTAAGATTAACACATTAATTATTGATACACATCCATTTGATAAATAGATCAAAATTTTCTATCGCTATATTCTATTAATCGTTATATTAATTATTATGTTCTATAATAGAACAATTCCAATATTGAATATTTATTTGAAATGAAATTAGATTCTATATTCATATTAATTAGGAATAGCTAAGATCCCAGTAATTTAGTAAATTACTATGCATGTAACATTTCTGTTATGTGAGCCCGCTTAGCTCAGAGGTTAGAGCATCGCATTTGTAATGCGATGGTCATCGGTTCGATTCCGATAGCCGGCTTTTCTCTATTGATTTTATTTTTGACATAATTGATAAATCAAATAAATAAAGAAACGACTTCTTACCCTTTTTCAAAGGTCACCGATCTATGATGTCGTAGGAACTTACTTACCTTTATGACTAAAGGAGGGGTTCTATTTCTGTAGAACAAATCAAGAAAGGAACTCTTACTTTTTTATATCATTTACATATACAATAGGATCCGGATATTGATCCAAGTTATCTAATTATTCTTTGTTTTGTAGTACAATACTTTACTGGATTTCACTTCATTTATAATATTTATCATTTAGTTTTCATTTAAGTTTATGAAATTTAAATAAAATAAAATGTTTATGAAATTTAAATAAAATAAAATAAGGAGTCTTTATGTCGCGTTACAGAGGGCCTCGTTTCAAAAAAATACGCCGTCTGGGGGCTTTACCGGGACTAACTAGTAAAAGGCCCAAAACCGGAAACGATCTTAAAAACCAATCGCGTTCCGGTAAAAAATCTCAATATCGTATTCGTTTAGAAGAAAAACAAAAATTGCGTTTTCATTATGGTCTTACAGAACGACAATTACTTAAATACGTTCGTATCGCCGGAAAAGCCAAAGGATCAACGGGTCAAGTTTTACTACAATTACTTGAAATGCGTTTGGATAACATCCTTTTTCGATTGGGTATGGCTTCGACTATTCCTCAAGCCCGACAATTAGTTAATCATAGACATATTTTAGTTAATGGTTCTATAGTGGATATACCAAGTTATCGGTGCAAACCCCGAGATATTATTACAGCAAAAGATGAAAAAAAATCGAGAACACTGATTCAAAATTATCTTGATTCATCCCCCCCTCAGGAATTGCCAAAACATTTGACTCTTCAGCCATTGCAATATAAAGGATTAGTCAATCAAATAATAGATAGTAAATGGGTCAGTTTAAAAATAAATGAATTGCTCGTTGTAGAATATTATTCTCGTCAGACTTAAACCTAACTAAAAAACAAGGGTTCGGACAATTTCGTCCTCCCCTTCGCCGAAGTCTAAGTAAAGAGACCGAAGGAAAGTAAGGTTTTGATCCGGAAATTTTTCTATCATTCATCTATCATTGATCGGTAGGGGGATTTTCATCTCTTGTGCATTCTTTCCAGTCTTTTCGTTTCCGTACCACAAAAATTCGAAATAAAGAATCCATAAAGGTCTAACCGTTGGAATAATAGTATCGATTGTTATTTGATTTGATACATTGTGGTCAGTAACATTGTTGAATTAGTACGGAAAGAGAGGGATTCGAACCCTCGGTAAACAAAAGCCTACATAGCAGTTCCAATGCTACGCCTTCAACCACTCGGCCATCTCTCCTACAGAATGATTATGGCCCAGAAACCGAGTTAATAGTGAGTCATTAATATTCAATTTTTTTTTTGATAGGCACGTCCAACCAATTCTAACTATACAAATAATTTTTTTTTAACTATGTTTAATGGATACTTTTAGCTCATGATTCTATTTAGTTTTTTTAAACTATGATTCCTTTTTTCTAAAAATTCGACTTTTACAGTTTTCGATTTTTCACCAACAACTGTTTATCCCATACATATATCTAGTCACAAGTTATGAATCATAGAATGATTATTCGATTCTTTTTGCTCTTTTTTGTATCATAATTCAATCAAAAAACTTCTAGAATTACCCCAGTCAGATAAATAAAATTCTTTTTTTCTTCAACTTCGCTGAAATCAGAATAGTTCTCTTCATTCTGATCCTACTACATTTGGATGAAATTTAACCGGATTGAAATATTTCTTCTCTTTTATTGATTCCTGTGAAATCAAAAAGAAACAATTTTAATATCGAGT
>NW_026124306.1:12500-22500 GCF_025177605.1 Cucumis melo
AAGTAATTTTTTGTATCACAAAAAATACAATGAGACCATCATGTGCGTGAAAAGCAAGGGTCATGAAAGGGAGATAACTAGCTTCATTTATACACAATCGGATTATATTTGTTTGATACACTGTTGTCAATATTAATGTGAATAATGAAAAACGCCTATAATGGACAAAACAAAAGAATTATAAATGAATAAAAAACAAATGGAAATAACAATTTGAGTTGAATAACTATATTTAACTAGATAAAGTTAACAAAATAGAATAAGAGAAAATATTCTAATAATAATAAATTCTATTAAAATAATAGAAAAGAATTAAAAAAAACTACGTACTTAGATTGGCACTATAGAGATAATCAACATAGATAGACATAAAAGATGTAGGCGAAAGAAGAAATTAAGGAAGAAGTAGAAAAAAATATATCGGGTTTGTGGATTGAATAAACCCGATATATTTTTTTTCTATTCATCTTAGATCAATTTATATCAATAAAATAAAAATCGATTTTTTCATTAGCGAAGACGCAATTTTAAGGTAATAAGTGTATAGTATGAATAGAACAAGAGAGAGGGGGAAATACTAAAGAAAAGGTTAGTCAAAGCTATATACAAGTTAAGTTATCACACCCTCGTTTTTTTATTTCATTAATAAAAATGGAATTTCGGTTATTGATTAAGGTGAAGTTCCGTAAAAACACCTGCCTTCTTTAAAATATCATGAACAGTTCCTGTAGGTTGAGCACCCTTTTCAAGGAAATATAGAATAGCAGGAACATTTAAATAGGTTTGATTCTTTATCGGATCATAAAAACCCACTTTACGAAGATCTCTTCCTTCTCTTCGGCATCGAACATCAATTGCAATGATTCGATAAACGGCTCATTGGGATAGATGTAAATTTTAAGTACCCCCCCCAGAACCGTATAAGAAGTTTTCTCCTCGTACGGCTCGAGGAAATTCAAAGTTATGTATAGAATTCTAATTAATGTCAAATAGATCTATAGATTATTAAATCAATTAGACTATGATTTAAAAATTTTTTTCTTATTCTTTTGTTTTTCTTTTGAAAAAAAAAACTCATTCTTATCCCCATAACTCAAGTTGGATAACTCTCACGCAAAGGAAAAAAACCCTTAAGCTTAAGCATTTCATTTATTGAGCGGTCTCTAACCTCTTTATTTTTGCCTGTCTCCGTTAGAATCTATTTCGATTCTTCATTCTGATCTAGTTTAGTTATTGAGACAATTGAAAAAGATTTTTACTTGTTCCGGGATCCTTTATCCTTTCCTTGAATCATTGGGTTTAGACATTACTTCGGTGATCTTTAATCGTTTCAAAATGGTAGCAACATACCATTTTTTTTGATTTCCTTTTTATCAAAGAATCATATAAATAATGGATTCTCGTGTGATACACTTTTAATCCAATTTGATGTTTGAATTTGAAACTTGTTCGAATTGGATCCTTTCGATTTGTATACCGAACCTATACTTACGAAGTAGTTTTAACTTATTGATTGACACTAACCCTAGATCTCTGCCCTTGATAAATGAATCAATACTTTCTACTCGAGCTCCATCATGTACTATTTACATCAAAAACCCTAAAAAAAAAAAAGAGCTCGAGTGCAACCGAACAAACTATGTCGAGTCAAGAGCATCTTCATTCCTATATAATATAAAATGGTGGGTGTAAGAATCCACAGTGGATCATGTCCTTCAAGTCGCACGTTGCTTTCTACCACATCGTTTTAAACGAAGTTTTACCATAACCTCTAATTTCTTGGAACTGGTATGTAATTGATTCATTTATGGAATCATGTATAGTCATTGGGTTAGTTGGTCCATAGTAATCTATACTCTTATGACATGGGTAGTTTTTGAAAAAGTCTTAGCAATACTTCAATTTATTGAAACCCATATTTTATTGTATATATTGTATCAATAACATTTTTTTGTATGAGTGCAATATTTATTTCTCTATATATAGATATTTTCTAGATAGAGAGAGATTTTTTGAAATTTCTATAAAATCAATTAAGAAATAATTAATTACGAATAATTAAGAATCTCCATTTTTCAATTTCTTCATAGAATGGATTCACGAGTTTAACACTTCTTCGAGTACCAAGGACTCATAAGAAATAATTAAAAAGATTTACTTGATTGAAAATTTACTACCTAAATATTATATTATAATATTATTTGAATAAATTTTTGTAAAGGATTTATTACATTTGATTATGATAAATAAATGTATATTCGGGATTAACCCATCAATTAGATAGATCTAAAATAAAAAAAAAAAAAAAGAAATAAAACGATAAAAATAGATAATAACAATACATACATATCAGCATTTTCTGCCTAGTTTATTTAACTTAAGAGACTCAATAATCTTTCCTTAAAATAAAGTGAAAAAGATGTATGAATTGTTACTTGGATTTACAATTATTCATTACAGACAAACATACGAAAAAATGAGGTGAAAAGAAATACATAATATGTTACATATGTAACTTGATTCTTTGTTAATCAGATTCGGGCAGATATTCAAATTGATATCTTCCGTTATGGATTAACTCCTATCTACCCCCAATTAGATCGAGTAGATGCATCATAAATAAAAAAAGGATCCTACGGGGGACTGGACTAGTTTCGGAGGTGCTAGACTATCTTGTATAAGGCGAAAGTCAAACAGATCTAGAGTAAACGATTGTTCCTACCTATTTTTTTTTATTTGACTCTAAAATTTAGTACCCTAAACCCTAAATAGGTCTTAAGTTTCTTAAGACCATTAATTCAATTCCATTAGTGCCAAAAACACAAGACCTTCGTGTTTATAATTCAGAAATCCACAGAAAAAAAATACTCGGGTTTCACAAACCATTTAAGAGATAGAGAATAATAGAGGCTTTCGCATTTCTGAAATGCATCATTATAAGAAAATAATAAAGAACAATCACATTCGATCTATATTTAGACTCTTAAGCATAAGGTTGTTTAAAACGGCAATCTATAGTCTGATATCGAATATTTTTCCATATATCTTATAATATACTATTATTATATATAATAATAATACGCATACTCTGGGACGGAAGGATTCGAACCTCCGAATAGCGGGACCAAAACCCGTTGCCTTACCACTTGGCCACGCCCCATTTATATTCAACACTAATAAACACTAATATTGGTAGTGCTTAGTCGTCAATTCCAGTACAAATATTTATAGAATAAATTAGATTGTTGCTCAGATTTTGATACGTTTATAGATCCAATTAAACTCAATTTATTGATCATTACATATAATTCCATTAAGATATTGTATGAAAGTAGGATTTCTTCTATTCTCGTTTTATTTGAGAATTGAAGGATTTTTGATTGGCTGAGTTCAAATCAAAGAAAGGTTTTTTGACCTACTTTATGTTATTAATTTTTCCCTTATCCCTTATATCATAGCAATAATAGGGGATTAATAACTCAATCAAATCAAAAGAAATACAATTATCTTCAAGAACAAAGAAAAAAAAATTGTTATGCTTAATATCTTAAGTTTCATCGGTATCTGTCTTAATTCTTTCCTTTATTCAAGTAGTTTTTTCGTCGCCAAATTGCCCGAGGCCTACGCTTTTTTGAATCCAATAGTAGATGTTATGCCAGTAATACCTCTATTCTTTTTTCTATTAGCTTTTGTTTGGCAAGCTGCTGTAAGCTTTCGATAATATTTTTAATACTGTCCGAGACAAATTCATGATTTACTAGAAAAAAAAAAAAAAAGATTCTAACTAGTTATAAGATCAGATAAGTTGTACATACAGTCTGAAGCTTTAAGTTGAATCCAATATTGAAATTATTCTATAGCTATGATAAATCTGGATCACTCTCATTTTCTTATTCTTACTTTTTTCCTTTGAACGACCCTCTTCGAGTCCCCCACAATATAGAATTGTGGGTATGAAATCCAATTTTGAGTAATCAAGGACTCAACTCTTAAAATTTTTTCCTATTTATAGAAATAACTTCACTGCATTTCTTGGTGTCAAACCAGATTAAAATAGAGAATCTATTCTCTTAAAAAAAAAATGATCTTGGAGATTGTGTAATGCTTACTCTCAAACTATTTGTTTATACAGTAGTAATATTCTTTGTTTCTCTCTTCATTTTCGGATTCCTATCTAATGACCCGGGACGTAATCCGGGGCGTGAAGAATAACAAAATCAGATTTTTTTTCCTTGCTTGATTTTGAAATGTTCTTAACATTTTATCTATTCCACATCTTTCCTCAACTATAAAAAAATACCAAGTAATTGACAGAAACGGAAAGAGAGGGATTCGAACCCTCGGTACAAAAAAATCGTACAACGGATTAGCAATCCGACGCTTTAGTCCACTCAGCCATCTCTCCCCAAATTGAAAAAGGATAATTACTATGATACATTGTATAAAAAATAGAAAATAAAGGCTTGAAAAAAGCCCTTCTTTATCTCTCTTTATTATCTTTATCTACCCCTTTATAGATATATAATTTCATTATATTGATATAGATAATTATCTAGATATATCGATGGATATCTATCAAATCGATAAAAACTTTTTTTTATTAGGAATTCCATTTAGATAAATTAGATTTCATTAGATAAGGGCTCAAAAGAAGAGATATCTTCAATCCTAATATATAAATAATACCAATATATTAAAGATTCATAAAAATATTTATAAATAAAAAGAAAGTACCTTTTTTAGTTTATTTCATCCGAAAAGCCCTTTTCTTTTTATTTTTAGTTCCACGGCCTGGCCTGGTCAGTACCTAGCCGGGCTTTTTTTGTTCCAATAAATCGTAGATCAAATTATTTATTTGATTTGAAAATGTTTTTGAAAAAAAAAAAAATAGAAACAACAAGAATCCTAAGAAGATTTATTATTTCAATTCCTATGATACAGAAAAAGATGATATAGAATCAAGGTTCGATTTCTTATTATTATTTTTTAGTACTTTACTAGAATAAAAAACTTGTTAATTAGTTAATTAAAACGAGTCCTCTTTTCCTAATCTCATTAGTGGCCCTGATGAAAATACGTCAACGCTCAAATTTTCATGATTATTTTCTGATCCGATCTTTTTATTACTTATTAATACGACTTATTTTCGTCTTCGACAAAAGGTCCATTTATATACAATAATTGCATTGTAGCGGATATAGTTTAGTGGTAAAAGTGCGATTCGTTCTATTAATCCCTTAATAGTTAAGGGATCCTTCGGGTTGATTAATATTCCGATCAAAAACTTTATTTCTTAAAAGGATTTAATCCTTTACCTCTCGATGAAAGATTCGAGGAAAAATAAAAATTCTCGTGATTTGTATCCAAAAATATGTTCTAAATTGAAAAAATTGGATCATGAAATTACGAAACATAATTTTATTGAATTGGATCAATACTTCCAATTGAAGGAATAAGGGATCCATGGATAAAGGTGGAATTTTTTCTAATCGTAACTAAATCTTCAATTTTTTCTTTGTATAAGGGAGATTGAAGCAAAACAAAATAGCTATTAAACAATGTCTTTGGTTTACTAGAGACGTCGACATCGTTTTTTTAGCTCGGCGGAAACAAAATACTTTTCCTAAGGATTATATTAAATAGAAATAGGGAACGAAATAAATAACTGGAAAGATTGTTATAATCTCCTCTTGTATAGGGATCATCTATAAAGCGGGTCCTTTTGAATGCATTCAGACGGAAAGGCTGACATAGATGTTATGGATGGTATTTTTTTTTGTTTACATCTTATAAATTTAGGAATTTATCCATCTTCCATAAAGGAGCCGAATGAAACCAAAGTTTCACGTTCGGTTTTGAATTAGAGACGTTCAGTTCAAAATGATGAATCAACGTCGACTATAACCCCTAGCCTTCCAAGCTAACGATGCGGGTTCGATTCCCGCTATCCGCTTATCTTATCTTATAATATTCTTATCTTATAATTTATATATATTATAAATAGAAATTAATTAATAATGGAATTACTCAAATAAAAATTTTCAATTTACTTAATTTTAACTAAATTTTAACTAATGTATTAGTTAATGTAATGCATCATTGAATTCAATATGCAATTTCCGGAATTCTCACACATTTTTTTTACGAACAAGAGAGGTGAAAATACGAAAAAAAAAATTGGAATCAAAAGCGTCCATTGTCTAATGGATAGGACATAGGTCTTCTAAACCTTTGGTATAGGTTCAAATCCTATTGGACGCAATTTTTTTTCATATATTTTTTTTTAGTTTTAAATTTTCTATATCATGTCAAGAAAGGAAAGATTTTGAATGATTTGAATAAGAGACGCTTATTTATTAATAGTAATTTATAAATTAGTTTTAATATTAATTGTAACTCTAGTTTTAGATTTATTATATAAATAAACTAATAATTCAATTCTGTTTTATTTGAAGATAAGATATTAGTAGAAAGGATATTCAAATTCCAAATATTAAGATATTTATGATATTCTAAATATATTATTAGAAATATAATCTAATTTTAACTTTAACTATATTTATAAAAAAATTTCTTAATTGTATTTACATTTCATTTTAATATTGATATATATTTCTAGAAATATTATCTACTTTCTTTAATATATTTATATATATTTTTTATTTTATATAAATTATATATATATATATTCTACCTACTAACACCTAATAAATGAAAAGAATGAAATTATTTCATGTTTCAATTTTAACATTTGAAAGTTCTAAAATTGATTTATACTTTACTTGTTTTCTTTTATACTTGGTCTTGAAGTAGAAAACGTTCCATCTGTTCCTGAATAGCTTCTTTCAAAAGGGCTTCCGCTTCAGTGGTCAATGTCTTCGTAGAAGAGATTATTTCTTGAAACTGAGGTTTATTCGTTTTTACGTAAGTACGTAACTCAAGAAGAAATTTCCTTACTTGTCCAATTTCTAATGAATCAAGATAACCATTAGTTCCGGTATAAACAGTCATTATCTGTTCGTCTACCGTGAGAGGTGCTGATTGGGATTGTTTGAGCAACTCACGTAATCGTTGACCTCTTGCCAATTGATTCTGAGTAGCTTTATCGAGATCAGAAGCGAATTGCGCAAAGGCTTCTAATTCGGCAAATTGAGCCAATTCCAATTTTAATTTGCCGGCTACTTGTTTCATGGCTTTAATTTGAGCTGCAGATCCTACTCTGGAGACGGAAATACCCACATTAATAGCAGGTCTGATTCCAGCATTGAATAGATCGGCAGATAAGAATATTTGTCCATCGGTAATGGAAATTACATTAGTAGGAATATAAGCTGAAACATCTCCCGATTGGGTCTCAACTATTGGTAAAGCAGTCATACTTCCTTCACCTAAAGCAGAACTTAATTTAGCGGCTCTTTCCAAAAGGCGTGAATGCAAATAAAAAACATCTCCCGGATAAGCTTCGCGGCCCGGCGGTCTTCGTAAAAGAAGAGACATTTGTCGATAAGCTTGTGCTTGTTTGGAGGGATCATCATAAATGATTGAAGTGTGTTGTTTTCTGTACATAAAATATTCAGCCAAAGCTGCTCCTGTATAAGGGGCAAGGTATTGTAATGTAGCCGGAGAATCTGCCGTTTCGGCTACTATAATAGTGTATTCCATTGCGCCCCTTTCCTGTAAAGTAGTCACTACTTGAGCCACAGAAGATGCTTTTTGACCAATAGCTACATAAACACATATTACATTTTGCCCTTGTTGATTGAGAATCGTATCCGTGGCTACTGCAGTTTTACCGGTCTGCCTGTCCCCAATAATTAATTCTCGCTGACCACGTCCGATAGGAATCATTGAATCAATAGCAATAAGTCCTGTTTGAAGAGGCTCGTATACGGAACGTCTCGAAATAATACCAGGAGCGGGGGATTCAATTAACCGAGAGTCAGAAGATGAAATTTCACCTCGGCCATCAATAGGTTTAGCCAGGGCATTTATAACACGACCTAAATAAGCCTCGCTTACTGGTATCTGAGCAATTCTTCCCGTTGCTTTTACAGAACTTCCCTCCTGTATCAGCAAACCATCACCCATTAATACAACACCAACATTATTTGATTCTAAATTTAGAGCTATGCCTATAGTACCCTCTTCAAATTCTACTAATTCACCTGCCATTACTTCATCAAGACCATAAATACGAGCAATGCCGTCGCCTACTTGAAGTACAGTACCGGTATTTACAATTTTTACTTCTCTATTATATTGCTCAATACGTTCACGAATAATATTACTAATTTCATCTGCTTGAATGGTTACCATGAGTATTTCGTAATTATTTTTTTTTAAGAAAAAAAAATAATGCCTACAGTAGAAGGACTAATCAGTTAGTTATTTCTTTCATCGTCCCAAACATGCCAATATTAGCACTGATGGTACGTAAATGTAACTCGTTGTCCAAACAACTATTCAGAGTTCCTAGAGCTCCTTGTAAGGCTTGTTGGAAAACCTGTTGTCGTACTTGATTAATCGCTTTTTGTTGTTCAAAACGAATAGTTTCATTTTTATAATTTTCTAATTGTTCCAAACTTTTAGAAGTTGAATTAATCAAATTCAATTTTTCTCGTTCTATCTCAGAATATCCATTCACTCGAAACTGATCGGCTTCCATTTCAACTTTTCGTAAGCGAGCCCGGGCTTTTTCCAGCTGTTCAATGGCCCCCTCACGTAGTTCTTCTGAATTTTGAATTGTTTTCAAGATCCTCTGTTTTCGATTATCTAATAAATCACTTAATGAAAGTAGATTGTCTTTCCATTCATTTCAAAACTTCGACGATCCCTTCCCGAACCAAACATGAATCTTTCGATTCATTTGGCTCTCACGCTCAATTATTGCAATTATTTCTGAGAAATTCCCATATATCTTTTTGAATGTAATGAGCCTATCCTCTTTTCTCTATTCATATTCCACAAAGAAAAAGAAAAAAATATGGATCATTAATCCAAGACCCGAATATTCGGAGGACTCTTCTGACCAAACAAACAATTGTCAGCAAAGTTGTTTCTTTTTTTTTCTTGAAATCCAAAAAAATTTTCTTACTTTATACATAACATAGGTCATCGATTCAGCATTGGATAAAAAAGAAAAAATGAGGGTGAAATCCTCATTTTTTTAGTTTTTTACAAAAAAATTCTAATATTCTATTAAAATAGAAAATAATAAAAAAGGGGGGGTTCAAATCATTTTATCGACATGAGTGTTCTATATCGAAAAAAAAGCCCAACTATTTGAAACGATTTATGTATTAACTATGTATTAACATAGTAGTAGAAAGAGTACCATGCTACGTCTGGACTTCAAACGTTTTAACCATGTTAATAGTCCCACATTATTGGTTGATAGAGAATCAAAGTTGATTTACCAATGAATCACGAAATGCTATGGTTCTTCAATATGATTTCTTCATTTTGTCAGAAGTAATTCGCGGGATCATGCACCTTTTCGTAGTTATAACTAGAAAAGTACAGTTGGTTGTATCCAACTTATTCTTGAAATAAACAACTCGCACACACTCCCTTTCCAAAAAAAATCAATACACCAAGCACTACGCTTAGATTTATTGGATTTGTTG
The DNA here is from genome assembly GCF_025177605.1 of Cucumis melo. NCBI lineage: Eukaryota > Viridiplantae > Streptophyta > Magnoliopsida > Cucurbitales > Cucurbitaceae > Cucumis > Cucumis melo. The sequence goes on from NW_026124306.1 coordinate 22,127, forward strand.
CTAAAATATCGGTATTAAATCCGAAACTCTCGGCGGATGGCCAGTAACCCAAAGAAATGAAAGAATCGGTTACATTTTTCATATGATCTCCTTTTATAGATAAAACTAATTATCTATTTCTTTCTATTTTTTTTTATTTTATTAATTTCCTATTTCTATTCGAAATAGAGTAAAAAATATGTTGTAAGAATCCTAAAAAAAAAGTTCCATTCGAGATTGGACTAAGAAAGGGAAGGAAGAAGGCGAGTCAGTATGCTAATGCCTCATCCTCAAATCAATCCTTCCCATAGGTTATTGTCCCAACGAATAAGTAATTGTAGGAGTGAAAGCTTCGTATAATTCGAAAAAGCAAGAGCAGCAAGTCCAAGTAAATA
>NW_026124306.1:35000-42500 GCF_025177605.1 Cucumis melo
ACGAACTAGAGCCAATCCGAATTGATCTTGTAAGAGATCCGCAACAGAACGAATCCGTTTATTTTTCAAATGATTCATATCGTCAAGTGTACCCATTCCAAATTTAAGTCCAATCAAATGATCTGCAGCTGCCAATATATCTCGCTGTAACAAAAATGTATTGTTCTCAGGTATATCAAGATTAAGTCTCTGGTTCAGATTTCGTCGACCAATCCTTCCTAATTCACATCTTTGTTGAAAGAATTTCTTTTGTAATTCCTTACATAAGGATTCAGAAAATACCGGATCTCCGCCTACACAAGAAAATTGTTGATAAAACTCCAAAATGGCATTTTCTTTTGATCTAATTTTTTTTTTCTCCTTATCATTCAGGAAAGACAAAAAAATTTCAGGGTAGCAAACATTCTCGAGAATTTCTCTTAGATTCGAACCCATAGCTGATGATAGAACTAGAATAGATATTTTCTGTTTCCTACTCACACGAGCCCATATCCTTGCTTTTCGATCAATCTCTAATTCTAATCTTCCTCCCCAATCAGATATTATGGTGCCGGTATAGACCGAAATTCCGTTATGGTCCAATTCTGACCGGTAATAGATACCGGGGCTTTGCAATATTTGACTGATGACAATTCTGTATAGTCCATTTACTATAGAAGTTCCCAGGGAATTCATTAGAGGAATGTTTCCAATCAAAATTGTTTGTTCTTGCATATCCCTACGGGTTTTCCAAATTAATCCTGCGGATACGTATAATTCAGAAGAATATGTGAGTGATTCATATACAGCATCTCTTTCTTTTATCAATGGTTCTACCAATTTATATGTTTCCACAAATAATTGAAATTCAATTTCTTGATCTGTATCTTCAATTTTTGGAAACTTAGAAAGTTCTTCTGTTAAGCCATGATCAATGAACCTACAAAACCCTTCAAATTGTATCTGATTAAACGCAGGTATTGTAGACATTCTCTCATTTCCACCCCCAAGCATTTTATTTATTTCCCATTTATAAAAAAAATCCCATTATTTGCTTAAAATGGATCGATCTAGCAATGATGGAATTTATATTATGTTTACTGAATCACATGAAATTTTACCTAACTTCATAGGTGTAATAGATGTAATGCATGAAATACATATGAACGTAGGAATAAAGAGACTTTGATACTCAAATTAAATTGGAATTTGCAACAACTACAAATGAATTGGTAAATTCTATTTAGAATTATGGAGTTTTGTATAAAATATCTATATCAAAACAAAAGTGAGTCAATTTCTACCATTATTATGATATTCCAATCGGATTGGGTACTATAAATAGATTCGGGATTTGATCTGAAGAAACAATATAGAATTTTTTTTATTTAACAACATGGAACTTTTTCGTAGATTTCACTGTTAAAAAAAATTCGCATAGAAGAGAGATATTTTACCTATACCTATATTTTTTTTAGTAGAATTCGTAGAATGCGATTGAAGTATGTATACAGGACTTGTATTTATTAATAAACATGTGCAGATATATATATATAGTTAGTTATATATATCGCCTCCTTTATTACAGTTCTATGGGGAACATCACATGTCGTACTCTATCAAAAATTTATATTTTCTATTTAATGATAATGAAAAAAAAATTCTAAAAACAGAATTCCGAACATTTCCTATAAACATCTTATATATATATAAGATATTAGATTTAGATAATAGTAATCGTTTATGTTCTGGGGTTTACATATACTCATAATCGCTATTAAAATTGTCATTAATAAGGATTTTTTTATGGTTATGGAAACGAATCAATACGGATGGATTAGTAATGATTAGTTATCTATCAATTTTTATTTATTTAGGTAAGGTATCCATTTTTGGATTGTTTTCTTATATCATTAGGGAAACCGAATTTGCAATTTCAATCCAAGAATCATTTATGAATTCACAGTCAATAGTTAAAGTTAACGGTTCCCATTTGTCCTGATTTTTTGCTTTTGTGAATGAAAATCCACATTTTTTTTTCAATAGAAAAAGCAAAGTTTTGCGGTTTTTCGTTTTAGATATTGTGTGTTGTAAGATACTATCTATCTAAGAGATAGAGCCAATCCAATATTTTGTATCGTTTTGGCGGCATGGCCGAGCGGTAAGGCGGGGGACTGCAAATCCCTTTTTCCCCAGTTCAAATCCGGGTGTCGCCTCAGCAACAAACAAAAGAATCAAAATACCCTCTTCTGTTTTGCTGATATAACTTTATCATTTTTTTTAGAAGAAAAGCATCTTTAGATTTGCTTGATTCTAAGCATCGTTGGGGTTCTCTAAAATGTTATAAATCCTTGCGTATAGGTTTCGTTTCCAGAATTTAGTAGAGTAATGAAAAATAATCGTTAAATCTTGAGATGATAGCCCTTCGACTACTAATGTAGTGTCTACTCATTGGGTCTTGAATTAGGGAATATAATTTCATTTTTCCTTACGGAAAGGAGGAAGATACTTGATATACGGACTCATGAAAGTATCTGAGTACTCGAGCATTCAATCAATATTATATTGAATGAATAATTGGCTTTTTTTTTTATTTTAATCTTAAAAAAAGAACTTATTTCTTTTCGATAAGCTCTAACCACGCATGTAATAGGCCATCCCATCTTCCGATTGTCTCTATGAAACAATCGGGGGGACAGTAAAGATTAGATCAAATGAGAAAGGAATAATAGTAGGGTTATGTGATAGATACTATCTTGATTCTCTATTTTGAGACTTTTTACTTAATGTAATGAAATGCAGGACAACAAAAGAAAGACTAGGTCTTATTATTCCTACATGTTACTAACATTCTTTTGATACTTCCAAGAGTTTTTCTGCCTCTTTTATTTATTTGTACTGAATTTTTTCGATTATACTAGAAATCATATAATAACTTGGGATAATTCGATTTTTTGTATTGTTTCATCAATGGTGTTGTGCCCGAATCTCTTTTTGACTATGCGCTAGTGATTCCACTATTATTAGTGAATAATAATTATTAGTGAGCAATAATGGAATAATTCTTTTATATTCATAGAGATAGGGGACATAATTCACATGGATATGGTAAGTCTCGCTTGGGCTGCTTTAATGGTAGTCTTTACATTTTCTCTTTCCCTCGTAGTATGGGGAAGAAGTGGACTCTAGAAGTACTACTAATTGAAAAATAAAACTGTATTGTTTTTGGTTTATTTTATAGATCGTTCTGCAAAACTTTTTTTCTTTTATTTTGAAAAGTAAAAAAAAAAAGAGTTCGGATTATAAGTTTTTAAGTGGATCCATACTTTCAACACGAAAGAACATAGACATAGTGGTTGTCCAATGAGATACTACGCATAATAATATACTACCTCATAATAAGATAGTACCTCGGGGTAGCCACCCACATATTACGTGCTTACCACTTCTTTTATTTATTATTATTAGTATTTTAGTTATTTTCAAAATAGGATTTTTTCTTGTTTTAGGGAACTCATTTCATATCATGCTTCAAACGTTAAATAAAAATGGGGTTTGCTAATTCTTTTCGAAATCCGAAGATAAAAAGTTCCCATGGAACCGAACTCCTGGATCATCTGTCAACTGCTCAATCAATTACTTCTTTCGAATGCTAAAAAAAAATTAGTGGCCTTTCGATTATTTGATTTCAGATTCATTCTAATCAACATGAATTATGAAGCAAAGAAATAGAATTGGGCCACTATGTATATTAGATTAATATTACATATATGTAATTGATATGATATCTATATATAAATAGAAAGATATATATTGTATATTCATCTATATTCAAATTGATCGATATTCAACCTCTATTTTTATAGAGTACAATTTTATATTTATACACTTCAATAACAATAATAGATAGTATGGTAGAAGGATTCATATATTTCTTTCTACCATACTATCGGATCTTATCGAATACTTCTCTCGTAGAATACTGATAATTCTAGTCCGCCAATTTCATTTAAGACGCGAAATTTTAATGCTTTTCATTTTTCTTATCTTCAATCATTGATAAGAACTAAAACGTCAAGGTTAATTCAAATTAATCACTTTGACTGATTGTTTTTACGTATATTATAAGTAAAAAGGCGGTCGGAACTAGAATGAACAGTGCAGTAGCAATAAATGCGAGAATATTTACTTCCATAATATCATCGTTTCATTTTTTATTCGCAATAACTCGGGATTTAATCCCATAGAGATGATAAATGTTTCGCTTGTAAATTCAAGGGGATGCGTTGCATCTCGATGATATCGAATCGTATTAAAATATCATGAATAACAATATCGGAGCTATCAAATCGATTCATCGTCGAGAATTGAATAGTATAACATAGGAAGATCTTTTATCCATACCGAATTTAAACAAAATGGGATTCCTGATGCAATCAAGAATTTCGTTACTTTTTTTTATTTATAATTTTTTGCATTCTTTCTTTTCTATAATCTACTGCCCTCTTATTCAATGCAATCATCTGATGAAGTCTCATCAGACTACCTTTACCCTTACATTGTTTATAAACAAACTCAAGCAAAGAATAGCAGCGAAATTCAAAAAAGGAAAAGGAGGTAGGTTCGAACTAAACTCCTTCCTTTTTTTGTACTTATAAAATCTTCTTAAAAAAAAGAAATAAAAACGAAACTTAAACTTTCAAAAATTCTTAATTACCTCACTAAGAGAGATAGATGGGATCCTTGTTTGTATTAATATCCTCTTTCCTTGAATTAGTAGTGGGACGTATATATCAAAAGTTAAGTGTTAAATTTTAATAAGATAGATTATTTCAAATTCAAATTAGTAATTGAATTTACTAATTGAGGTTACAAAAAATCGGAGCCAGAACGGATATATTTTGCTTTCAGACGAAAAATTAGATCAAAGTTTACTATGTAAACTTTATTTTGTATCGTCCAAATTCCCTTTATGTATGTGCTTTCCGGAAACGTATAGTACTCTATTTCATTAGAAAAATCGGGCGTAATCAACTAGACCCAGTACGCCTTCGAATCCTGAATATGATGCTACCAATAATTGTGGTAATTCACATATGGCACATATGTCTTTCTCCCATCAATTAGTACTCGTTGAAGAAATCAAAATTCCCATATTTTTTTGTTGAAAAATGTGGAAAAAAAATAAGAGAGATCCCGTTTGGAATAAAATTCAGTTATGTTATTTGTTCTCTCTTTCACAGGAAAGGAAGAGATTAATTGATGTATTTTTTTTTTATTGGATTTGGATCCATCGGGACTGACGGGACTCGAACCCGCAGCTTCCGCCTTGACAGGGCGGTGCTCTGACCAATTGAACTACAATCCCAGGGAAATAAAGTGTACAACATATGTTGTTGATTTAATTTCCTTCAAACCTTTCTATGTAGATTTTTGATTCGAATTGTCATATTCTACCAGACAGAGACGCGAGTAATAAAGTAATAGATTGATATGCGCGGAGACATGGACTTTAGTGTGAGAAGCATGGATTAATATTTATTTTTTCGTTATTGTAAAATTGATTGATTATCAATCTGTCAATGAATAAAAAAAGAGTTTTTTTTTTTATTCTTTCATATCAAGTCAAGTATTTCTGTAGAAGGACAAATAGGTTATATCATTTTATGGTGGATACGCGATATATTGGGCCGAGCTGGATTTGAACCAGCGTAGACATATTGCCAACGAATTTACAGTCCGTCCCCATTAACCGCTCGGGCATCGACCCGGGAAGAATCAATTCCAAGCTTGTTGATAATCCATGATCAACTTCCTTTCGTAGTACCCTACCCCCAGGGGAAGTCGAATCCCCGCTGCCTCCTTGAAAGAGAGATGTCCTGGACCACTAGACGATGGGGGCATACTTGCCCGACTGCCATCATACTATGATCATAGTATGAATAGTTTTTTGAAATTGTCAATATAAAATAAATATAATGGACTAATATGATGCAATTCGACGTATTTTTCTTTCTTTCATTATTCCATCGAAATTTTTTTATTTGTGATTTCTATTTATGAATCGTTCATTCTAATCACCATTCCCCATATAATTCTATATAGAAATTATTTTATTTTAAATTGCATTTTTTTTTATTTATTTCATTTAAATAATATACATAAATTTGCAAATTGGAATATATAGTTATATTACTTATATTATAGAATATCAAATGAAAATAGTGATTAGTAGTGATTAGAGGAAACCTCTAAAATAAACAAAAATAATAAATATTAGAAAAAAAAATATTCTTTTTTTATTTTATTCTTTTTTTATTTAAATAATACGAAGGCTAGTACCCTTCGGGAATTGGTCTGCCATATGCTATAAACAGGATTAAACTCCATTTCTCATACTTTCACTCATTGATTCACTCATTGTTAAGATTAGGTTAGGTATATTTCGATCTCACACTAAGCCAAGAAATTAAAAAACGATAAATTTTGAAATCTGGGGATAGGGATCAACAAGTTATTGAAAATTTTTTTCTCGCCAAATAGAATTGCTTTATCAATGATTCGGTGAATGTATCTATGTTCAATTCGTGTGTGTACATGTATGAATCAAATTCATTTCGTTAGGATGGGGCTCATCAATTTAATTAGGGATCGGTCGTATGATGAAACAATTCATTGCATTGATCAAATCCAATATCAAAAAACTATTTTACCTATACTCATTAGATAAATCCAATTTTTCGTTACTCAATGAGCGACTATGTAGATAAGATATATTTATGTACATATCTTATTATTTATAATTTATAATAATTATATACACTCAACTCATCGTGGCTAGTGTCTGACTCAGAAATTGAATCAAATAGGCCTTTTTAACTCAGTGGTAGAGTAACGCCATGGTAAGGCGTAAGTCATCGGTTCAAATCCGATAAGGGGCTTTGGCTTTTTTCATAAAACTCCAGCCGTAGTATTCATATTTGATTGAGGGGAGAATAGACGACATATTGTTTTTTTTTTTGTAATAAAAAAAGTACAAACCCTATCATTTTAATTTCATTTTTTTATAAAAAAGTTATCTTTAATTATACCAAGTTATTATTATAATGAATAATATAATAGTAATTATAGTTAGAAACTCAAAATTAGAAATTATATAGTGACACATTTTTTTATTATTTTGATTCTAGAATTTCTAATTCTAGAATTTATATATTTTCTTATTCTATAGAATATATAAATTCTATTATTTTATTCTAGATTCTATTCTAATCCTTAGAATAGATTCAAATAATCTATCATGATTCTAATGACTCATCATAAGTTGTTTCCTTGAATTCCAAAATATTCCTATTTTTCATTATTCCAATCAATTATAAAGATTCGAAATCAACAAAAAAAAAAATAAAAAGTAAGTGGACCTAACCCGTTGAATCATGACTATATCCACTATTCTGATATTCAAATTCGATAAGGATGAAATTAGAACAGTGGATCTTTTTTATTTCATTTTCATATTTA
>NW_026124307.1:22500-24162 GCF_025177605.1 Cucumis melo
AGGGCAATGACACGAAATGCACGACGCGGTGGAAAAATATGGGTACGTATATTTCCGGACAAACCCGTTACACTAAGACCCACAGAAACACGTATGGGTTCAGGGAAAGGATCCCCCGAATATTGGGTAGCTGTTGTTAAACCAGGTAGAATACTTTATGAAATGAGTGGAGTAGCCGAAAATATAGCCAGAAAAGCTATTTCAATAGCGGCATCCAAAATGCCTATACGAACCCAATTCATTACTTCGGGATAGAAATGTAGAATCAAAGGAAAGCGATCTTTGTTTAAGATGAAAAAAAAACAATTGCAGATTTATTTTTTTTTTTTTTGAAAAACAATATTTCTTTTTTTTTTTTTTACTTCGCCCTTTGCATTGAAAGAAAAGATTCCAAAATAATATGATTCAACCTCAAACCCTTTTGAATGTAGCAGATAACAGCGGAGCCCGAGAATTGATGTGTATTCGAATCATAGGGGCTAGTAATCGACGATATGCTCATATTGGTGACGTTATTGTTGCTGTAATCAAGAAAGCCGTCCCAAATACACCTCTAGAAAGATCAGAAGTGATCAGAGCTGTAATTGTACGTACTTGTAAAGAACTCAAACGAGAAAATGGTATGATAATACGATATGATGACAATGCTGCGGTTGTTATTGATCAAGAAGGAAATCCAAAAGGAACTCGAATTTTTGGTGCGATTGCCCGAGAATTGAGACAGTTAAATTTCACTAAAATAATTTCATTAGCACCTGAAGTATTATAAAATGAGACAGACCGTGAGATAGTTATACTATTTGAATGAAATTAATTAGTAGATTGTGTATCACGTATATACCTTTTAAAATTCATAACTATTTAATAAAAAAGAATGTTGATTAGATCAAAAATTTAAGTAACCAATAATTTTCGTTTATCATGGGTAAGGACACTATTGCTAACATAATAACCTCTATTCGCAATGCTGACATGAATAGAAAAGGAATGGTTCGAATACCATCTACTAACATCACCGAAAACATTGTTAAAATACTTTTACGAGAAGGTTTTATTGAAAACGTAAGGAAACATCGGGAAAGCAACAAGGATTTTTGGGTTTTAACCCTACGACATAGAAGAAATAGGAAAGGACCATATAAAACGATTTTAAATTTAAAACGGATCAGTCGACCTGGTCTCCGAATATATTCTAACTATCAAAAAATTCCTAGAATTTTAGGCGGAATGGGCATTGTAATTCTGTCTACTTCTCGGGGTATAATGACAGACCGAGAAGCTCGACTACAGGGAATCGGCCGGCGAAATTTTGTGTTATATATGGTAATCTTTATGATATTCGAATTATACACAGAACTTCCCTATTTGTAAAAAAAAAAAAAAAAGAAAAGAGGTGGGTTTATAGTTTATAATACGACTCCCCCTTGATTAATTGATACTTTGAAGGGTGTTTCGTCTGGAATGAAAGAGCAAAAAAGGATTTCTGAAGGTTTAATTACTGAATCACTTACCAATGATATGTTTTGGGTTTGTTTAGATAATGAGGATCCAATTCTAGGTTACGTTTCAGGAAGGATTCAACATAGTTTTATCCATATACTAGGTAATAGAGAGTCAAAATTTCAGTAAGTTGTTACGATTCAACCAGGACCAGAAGGCGTA
>NW_026124308.1:0-2500 GCF_025177605.1 Cucumis melo
GTTATTCATGATATTTTAATACGATTCGATATCATCGAGATGCAACGCATCCCCTTGAATTTACAAGCGAAACATTTATCATCTCTATGGGATTAAATCCCGAGTTATTGCGAATAAAAAATGAAACGATGATATTATGGAAGTAAATATTCTCGCATTTATTGCTACTGCACTGTTCATTCTAGTTCCGACCGCCTTTTTACTTATAATATACGTAAAAACAATCAGTCAAAGTGATTAATTTGAATTAACCTTGACGTTTTAGTTCTTATCAATGATTGAAGATAAGAAAAATGAAAAGCATTAAAATTTCGCGTCTTAAATGAAATTGGCGGACTAGAATTATCAGTATTCTACGAGAGAAGTATTCGATAAGATCCGATAGTATGGTAGAAAGAAATATATGAATCCTTCTACCATACTATCTATTATTGTTATTGAAGTGTATAAATATAAAATTGTACTCTATAAAAATAGAGGTTGAATATCGATCAATTTGAATATAGATGAATATACAATATATATCTTTCTATTTATATATAGATATCATATCAATTACATATATGTAATATTAATCTAATATACATAGTGGCCCAATTCTATTTCTTTGCTTCATAATTCATGTTGATTAGAATGAATCTGAAATCAAATAATCGAAAGGCCACTAATTTTTTTTTTAGCATTCGAAAGAAGTAATTGATTGAGCAGTTGACAGATGATCCAGGAGTTCGGTTCCATGGGAACTTTTTATCTTCGGATTTCGAAAAGAATTAGCAAACCCCATTTTTATTTAACGTTTGAAGCATGATATGAAATGAGTTCCCTAAAACAAGAAAAAAATCCTATTTTGAAAATAACTAAAATACTAATAATAATAAATAAAAGAAGTGGTAAGCACGTAATATGTGGGTGGCTACCCCGAGGTACTATCTTATTATGAGGTAGTATATTATTATGCGTAGTATCTCATTGGACAACCACTATGTCTATGTTCTTTCGTGTTGAAAGTATGGATCCACTTAAAAACTTATAATCCGAACTCTTTTTTTTTTTACTTTTCAAAATAAAAGAAAAAAAGTTTTGCAGAACGATCTATAAAATAAACCAAAAACAATACAGTTTTATTTTTCAATTAGTAGTACTTCTAGAGTCCACTTCTTCCCCATACTACGAGGGAAAGAGAAAATGTAAAGACTACCATTAAAGCAGCCCAAGCGAGACTTACCATATCCATGTGAATTATGTCCCCTATCTCTATGAATATAAAAGAATTATTCCATTATTGCTCACTAATAATTATTATTCACTAATAATAGTGGAATCACTAGCGCATAGTCAAAAAGAGATTCGGGCACAACACCATTGATGAAACAATACAAAAAATCGAATTATCCCAAGTTATTATATGATTTCTAGTATAATCGAAAAAATTCAGTACAAATAAATAAAAGAGGCAGAAAAACTCTTGGAAGTATCAAAAGAATGTTAGTAACATGTAGGAATAATAAGACCTAGTCTTTCTTTTGTTGTCCTGCATTTCATTACATTAAGTAAAAAGTCTCAAAATAGAGAATCAAGATAGTATCTATCACATAACCCTACTATTATTCCTTTCTCATTTGATCTAATCTTTACTGTCCCCCCGATTGTTTCATAGAGACAATCGGAAGATGGGATGGCCTATTACATGCGTGGTTAGAGCTTATCGAAAAGAAATAAGTTCTTTTTTTAAGATTAAAATAAAAAAAAAAGCCAATTATTCATTCAATATAATATTGATTGAATGCTCGAGTACTCAGATACTTTCATGAGTCCGTATATCAAGTATCTTCCTCCTTTCCGTAAGGAAAAATGAAATTATATTCCCTAATTCAAGACCCAATGAGTAGACACTACATTAGTAGTCGAAGGGCTATCATCTCAAGATTTAACGATTATTTTTCATTACTCTACTAAATTCTGGAAACGAAACCTATACGCAAGGATTTATAACATTTTAGAGAACCCCAACGATGCTTAGAATCAAGCAAATCTAAAGATGCTTTTCTTCTAAAAAAAATGATAAAGTTATATCAGCAAAACAGAAGAGGGTATTTTGATTCTTTTGTTTGTTGCTGAGGCGACACCCGGATTTGAACTGGGGAAAAAGGGATTTGCAGTCCCCCGCCTTACCGCTCGGCCATGCCGCCAAAACGATACAAAATATTGGATTGGCTCTATCTCTTAGATAGATAGTATCTTACAACACACAATATCTAAAACGAAAAACCGCAAAACTTTGCTTTTTCTATTGAAAAAAAAATGTGGATTTTCATTCACAAAAGCAAAAAATCAGGACAAATGGGAACCGTTAACTTTAACTATTGACTGTGAATTCATAAATGATTCTTGGATTGAAATTGCAAATTCGGTTTCCCTAATGATATAAGAAAACAATCCAAAAATGGATACCTTACCTAAATAAATAAAAATTGATAGATAACTAATCATTACTAATCCA
>NW_026124308.1:7500-17500 GCF_025177605.1 Cucumis melo
CACATTTCTTTTTTTTTTTATGTTGTAATTGATATATTGAATATTGATATATTGAATAAAGAACTTAGAAAATTGAAATAAAAAAGCAAAAGAATCAATGTAATGTTCTTTGGTCTTAATTGAGAACTTGAGTAAAGAGTAGTTGGGGGGTTTTATTTTATAGAATTTGAAAGCGGGAATCCCTTTATTTGATGTAACTACTTGAGCCGGATGAAAAGAAACTTTCACGTCCGATTTTGAAAGGGGGAGATCCTATAGTATCCTATCCAAATTTTTCTTTTGCTAGGCCTATAGCTAAAAAACCTACTTTCTTACGATTACGGGGTTCATTCGAATATGAAATCCAATCCTGGAAATACAGCATCCCACTTTTTTTTACTACCCAAGGCTTCGATACATTTCGAAATCGAGAAATTTCTACTGGAGCAGGGGCTATACGAGAACAATTAGCCGATCTGGATTTGCGACTTTATTATAGATTATTCGTTGGTAGAATGGAAAGAATTAGGCGAAGAAGGACCCGCAGGTAATGAATGGGAAGATCGAAAAGTTGGAAGAAGAAAGGATTTTTTGGTTAGACGTATGGAATTAGCTAAGCATTTTATTCGAACAAATATAGAACCCGAATGGATGGTTTTTATGTCTATTACCTGTTCTTCCTCCCGAGTTGAGACCGATCATTCAGATAGATGGGGGTAAACTAATGAGCTCGGATATTAATGAACTCTATAGAAGAGTTATATATCGGAACAATACTCTTATTGATCTATTAACAACAAGTAGATCTACGCCAGGAGAATTAGTAATGTGTCAGGAGAAATTGGTACAAGAAGCCGTGGATACACTTCTTGATAATGGAATCCGCGGACAACCAATGAGGGATGGCCATAATAAGGTTTACAAGTCGTTTTCCGATGTAATTGAAGGCAAAGAGGGAAGATTTCGGGAGACTCTGCTTGGCAAACGGGTCGATTATTCAGGACGTTCTGTGATTGTTGTAGGGCCTTCACTTTCATTACATCGATGTGGATTGCCTCGCGAAATCGCAATAGAGCTTTTCCAGACATTTTTAATTCGTGGTCTAATTCGACAACATTTTGCTTCGAACATAGGAGTTGCTAAGAGTAAAATTCGGGAAAAAGAACCCATTGTATGGGAAATACTTCAGGAAGTTATGCAGGGGCATCCCGTATTGCTAAATAGAGCGCCTACTCTGCATAGATTAGGCATCCAGGCCTTCCAACCTATTTTAGTGGAAGGACGTGCTATTTGTTTACATCCATTAGTTTGTAAGGGATTCAATGCAGACTTTGATGGGGATCAAATGGCTGTTCATGTACCTTTATCTTTGGAGGCTCAAGCAGAGCGCGTTTACTTATGTTTTCTCATATGAATCTCCTGTCTTCAGCTATTGGGGATCCCATTTCTGTACCAACTCAAGATATGCTTATTGGACTCTATGTATTAACGAGCGGGAATCGCCGAGGTATTTGTGCAAATCGGTATAATCCATCTAATCGCAAAAATCATAAAAATGCAAAAATTTACAATAATAACTATAAATATACGAAAGAACCCTTTTTTTGTAATTCCTATGATGCAATTGGAGCTTATCGCCAGAAAAGGATCAATTTAGATAGTCCTTTGTGGCTCCGATGGCGACTAGATCAACGCGTTATTGCTTCAAGAGAAGCCCCTATCGAAGTTCACTATGAATCTTTGGGTACCCATCATGAGATTTATGGGTACTATCTAATAGTAAAAAGTATAAAAAAAGAAATTCTTTGTATATACATTCGAACCACTGTTGGTCATATTTCTCTTTATCGAGAAATCGAAGAGGCTATACAAGGATTTTGCCGGGCCTGCTCATATGGTACCTAATCCTCTGGTATCTCACTCAGCTAAGTAATTATATGACACCGGTATGAATTTTGTTCTCTCCGGTTCAACTAGGACCATAGGTCCTGAATTTCTACGCGAATCAAGATCGAGAAAAGGAAGTTTTCTAATCATTAACTCAAACCTATTGTCGAACCCCACTCAGCGTAATATGGAGGTACTTATGGCGGAACGGGCCGATCTGGTCTTTCACAATAAAGTGATAGATGGAACTGCCATTAAACGACTTATTAGCAGATTAATAGATCACTTCGGAATGGCATATACATCACACATCCTGGATCAACTAAAGACTCTGGGGTTCCAGCAGGCCACTGCTACATCCATTTCATTAGGAATTGATGATCTTTTAACAATCCCTTCTAAGGGATGGCTAGTCCAAGATGCTGAACAACAAAGTTTGATTTTGGAAAAACACCATCATTATGGAAACGTACACGCAGTAGAAAAATTACGCCAGTCCATTGAGATATGGTATGCTACAAGTGAATATTTGCGACAAGAAATGAATCCTAATTTTAGGATGACTGACCCTTTTAATCCAGTCCATATAATGTCTTTTTCGGGAGCTCGAGGAAATGCATCTCAAGTACACCAATTAGTAGGTATGAGAGGATTAATGTCAGATCCACAAGGACAAATGATTGATTTACCCATTCAAAGCAATTTACGTGAGGGGCTGTCCTTAACGGAATATATAATTTCTTGCTACGGAGCGCGGAAAGGAGTTGTGGATACTGCTGTACGAACATCGGATGCTGGATATCTTACACGTAGACTTGTTGAAGTAGTTCAACACATTGTTGTACGTAGAACCGATTGTGGAACCATCCGAGGGATTTTAGTGAGTCCTGGAAATAGGATGATTCCGGAAAGAATTTTTATCCAAACATTAATTGGTCGTGTATTAGCGGACGATATATATATGGGCCCGCGATGCATTGGTGTTCGAAATCAAGATATTGGTATTGGACTTATTAATCGATTCATAACCTTTCAAACCCAACCAATATCTATTCGGACTCCCTTTACTTGTAGGAGTACATCTTGGATCTGCCGATTATGTTATGGACGAAGTCCTACTCACGGGGACCTGGTAGAATTGGGAGAAGCCGTAGGTATTATTGCGGGTCAATCTATTGGAGAACCGGGTACTCAACTAACATTAAGAACTTTTCATACCGGCGGAGTATTCACAGGGGGGACTGCAGAACATATACGAGCTTCTTCTAATGGCAAAATCAAATTCAATGAGAATTTGGTTCATCCCACACGTACACGCCATGGGCATCCTGCTTTTTTATGTTATATAGACTTGTATGTAACTATTGAGAGTGAGGATATTATACATAACGTCACTATTCCACCAAAAAGTTTACTTTTAGTTCAAAATGATCAATATGTAGAATCAGAACAAGTGATTGCTGAGATTCGCGCGGGAACATACACTCTTAATTTAAAAGAGAGAGTTCGAAAACATATTTATTCTGACTCAGAGGGAGAAATGCATTGGAGTACCGACGTGTACCATGCACCCGAATTTACATATAGTAATGTCCATCTCTTACCAAAAACAAGTCATTTATGGATATTATCAGGAGGTTCGTGCGGATGCAGTGTAGTCCCTTTTTCACTCTACAAGGATCAAGATCAAATTAACGTTCATTCTCTTTGTGTCGAAAGAAGATATATTTCTAGCCTTTCAGTAAATAATGATAAAGTGGGACAAAAATTTTATGGTCCGGATCTCTCTGGTAAAAACGAAAGCGGAATTCCTGATTATTCAGAACTTAATCCAATCCTATGTACGGGTCAATCTAATCTCACATATCCTGCTATTTTCCACGGTAATTCTGATTTATTGGCAAAGAGGCGAAGAAATGGATTCATCATTCAATTTGAATCACTTCAAGAACGAGAAAAAGAACTACGACCCCCTTCCGGTATTTCGATTGAAATACCCATAAATGGTCTTTTTCGTAGAAATAGTATTCTTGCTTTTTTCGATGATCCTCAATACAGAAGAAATAGTTCAGGAATTACTAAATATGGGACTATAGGGGTGCATTCAATCCTCAAAAAAGAGGATTTGATTGAGTATCGAGGAGTCAAAGACTTTAAGCCAAAATACCAAATGCAAATGAAAGTGGATCGATTTTTTTTCATTCCCGAGGAAGTGCATATTTTACCAGAATCTTCTTCCATAATGGTACGGAACAATAGTATCATTGGAGTAGCTACACGACTAACTTTAAGTATAAGAAGCCGAGTAGGTGGATTGGTCCGAGTGGAGAAAAAAAAAAAAAGGATTGAACTCAAAATATTTTCTGGAGATATACATTTTCCTGGAGAGATGGATAAGATATCCCGACACAATGGCATCTTGATACCACCAGAAAGAGTAAAAAAAAATTCTAAGAAATCAAAAAAATCGAAAAATTGGATTTATGTCCAGTGGATCACACCTACCAAGAAAAAGTATTTTGTTTTTGTTCGACCTGTAATCATATATGAACTAGCCGACGGTATCAATTTAGTAAAACTTTTCCCACAGGATCTATTGCAAGAAAGGGATAATCTGGAGCTTAGAGTTGTCAATTATATACTTTATGGAAATGGAAAACCAATTCGGGGAATTTCTGGCACAAGCATTCAATTAGTTCGGACTTGTTTATTGTTGAATTGGGACCGAGACAAAAAAAGCTCTTCTATCGAAGACGCGCGCGCTTCCTTTGTTGAAGTAAGTACAAATGGTCTGGTTCGAAATTTCCTACGAATAGACTTAGGGAAATCCGATACTGCGTATATGAGAAAAAGGAAAGATCCGTCAGGTTCAGGATTGATCTTTAATAATGAGTCAGATCGCACGAATATCAATCCATTTTTTTCTATTTATTCCAAGACAAGGGTTCCACAATCTCCGAGTCAAAATCAAGGAACTATTCGTACGTTGTTCAATAGAAATAAGGAACGCCAATCTTTGATAATTTTGTCAGCATCGAATTGTTTGCAAATGGATCTATTCAACGATGTAAAAGATTATAATGTCATAAAAGAATCAAGTAAAAAGGATCCTCTAATTTCAATTAGGAATTCGTTAGGACCTTTAGGGGCGGCCCCTCAAATTGTGAATTTTTATTCATTTTATGACTTAATAACTCATAATCCGATCTCCCTAACTAAATATTTGCAACTTGACAATTTAAAACAGACTTTTCAAGTACTTAAATATTATTTAATGGATGAAAACGGGGGGATTTTCAATTCCGATCCATGCAGTAACATCGTTTTCAATACATTTAATTTGAATTGGCATTTTCTGCATCATAATTATCACAATAATTATTGTGAAGAAACACCTACAAGAACAAGAATTAGTCTTGGACATTTTTTTTTTGAAAATGTATGTATAGCCAAAAATAGACCACACCTAAAATCGGGTCAAATTATAATTGTTGAAGTTGATTCTGTAGTAATAAGATTAGCTAAGCCTTATTTGGCCACTTCAGGAGCAACTGTTCATCGCCATTATGGCGAAATGCTTTACGAAGGAGATACTTTAGTTACATTTATATATGAAAAATCACGATCTGGTGATATAACGCAGGGTCTTCCAAAAGTCGAACAAGTATTAGAAGTGCGTTCGATTGATTCAATATCGATGAGCCTAGAAAAGAGAATTGAGGGTTGGAACGAGCGTATAACAAGAATTCTTGGAATTCCTTGGGGATTTTTGATTGGTTCTGAACTAACGATAGTGCAAAGTCGTATCTCTTTGGTTAATAAGATCCAAAAGGTTTATCGATCCCAGGGGGTGGAGATCCATAATAGACATATCGAAATTATTGTACGTCAAATAACATCAAAAGTCTTGGTTTCAGAAGATGGAATGTCTAATGTTTTTTCACCTGGAGAACTCATTGGGTTGTTACGAGCGGAACGAACAGGGCGTGCTTTGGAAGAAGCGATCTGTTACCGAGCCGTATTATTGGGAATAACGAAAGCATCTCTAAATACTCAAAGTTTCATATCGGAAGCAAGTTTTCAAGAAACTGCTCGAGTTTTAGCAAAAGCCGCCCTCCGAGGTCGTATCGATTGGTTGAGAGGTTTGAAAGAGAACGTTGTTCTAGGAGGAATGATACCAGTTGGTACCGGATTCAGAGAATTAGCGCACCGTTCGAGGCAACATAACAATATTCCTTTAGAACCCCCCCCAAAAAAAATTTTCGAGGGGGAAATGAGAGATATTTTGTTCCACCACAAAGAATTATTTGATTTTTTCATTTCAACGAATTTACATGATACATCAGAACAAGCATTTCTAGGATTTAATGATTCATAAAAGTGGAGTCATCCTGTTAACTAGCCGCGTTAATTTGGTAATAAGATAATAACGAATAGAAAAAAATTAATGGCTTGGATTGTGTATCAACAGTCAATCCCCGGTCGAGGTAGAGGATAAGGTTCCATGGGAACAATTATTTATTTCTATTTCAGCTCGTCTCTTTTTTTAAGAAAAAAAAGCGAGGAAGTGGGGGGAGAAATGACAAGAAGATATTGGAACATCCATTTGGGAGAGATGATGGAGGCAGGAGTTCATTTTGGTCATGGTACTAGGAAATGGAATCCTAGAATGGCACCTTATATCTCTGCAAAACGTAAAGGTATTCATATTATAAATCTTACTCAAACTGCTCGTTTTTTATCAGAAGCTTGTGATTTAGTTTTTGATGCAGCAACTAGGGGCAAACAATTCTTAATTGTTGGTACCAAAAATAAAGCAGCGGATTCAGTAGCCCGGGCTGCAACAAGGACTCGGTGTCATTATGTTAATAAAAAATGGCTCGGGGGGATGTTAACAAATTGGTCTACTACAGAAACGAGACTTCATAAGTTCAGGGACTTGAGAACGGAACAAAAGACGGGGGGACTCAACCGTCTTCCGAAAAGGGATGCCGCTATGTTGAAGAGACAATTATCTCACTTGCAAACATATCTGGGCGGGATTAAATATATGACGGGGTTACCCGATATTGTAATAATCGTTGATCAACAAGAAGAATATCGGGCTCTTCAAGAATGTATCACGTTGGGAATTCCAACTATTTGTTTAATTGATACAAATTGTGACCCCGATCTCGCAGATATTTCGATTCCAGCGAATGATGATGCTATAGCTTCAATCCGATTAATTCTTAACAAATTAGTATTTGCAATTTCGGAGGGTCGTTCTAGCTCTATACGAAATTCTTGATTAATAATAAGATAAATCAATTTTGGGGGGAACTCCATAGATTTCGGGAATTGGTTACTATTCCCGAATCGCACAAAAGAGATAAAAAAAACTAGGGATATTGTAATGTAATAAATTGGTATCAAAAATAGACAACTCAAGGCAAGTAAAAAAAAAGACAGTCGAATCAAAATAATTTGTTTTACAGTTCTATTTCTTTCAGAGGGCAATATGAATATTCTATTATGTTCTATCAACACACAAAAAGGGTTATACGATATATCTGGTGTGGAAGTCGGCCAACACTTGTATTGGCAAATAGGAGGTTTCCAAGTCCATGCCCAAGTACTTATTACTTCTTGGGTTGTAATTGCTATCTTATTAGGTTCAGCCATTATAGCTGTTCGTAATCCACAAACCATTCCTACTGACGGTCAGAATTTCTTCGAATATGTCCTTGAATTCATTCGAGACGTGAGCAAAACTCAGATTGGCGAAGAATATGGTCCATGGGTTCCCTTTATTGGAACTATGTTTCTATTTATTTTTGTTTCGAATTGGTCAGGAGCTCTTTTACCTTGGAAAATCATACAGTTACCTCACGGAGAGTTAGCCGCACCCACAAATGATATAAATACTACTGTTGCTTTAGCTTTACTCACATCAGTAGCATATTTTTATGCGGGTCTTAGCAAAAAAGGATTAAGTTATTTCGGTAAATACATTCAACCAACTCCAATCCTTTTACCCATTAACATCTTAGAAGATTTCACAAAACCCTTATCACTTAGTTTTCGACTTTTCGGAAATATATTAGCTGATGAATTAGTAGTTGTTGTTCTTGTTTCTTTAGTACCTTTAGTAGTTCCTATACCTGTTATGTTCCTTGGATTATTTACAAGTGGTATTCAAGCTCTTATTTTTGCAACTTTAGCTGCAGCTTATATAGGCGAATCCATGGAGGGTCATCATTGATTAGTTTTCTAAATACTCTTTTTTTTAGCTTAGACCAAGGCAATGTATACATGGCTCAAGATAATCTACTTAGGGAACATAAATATACAAATAATCAAAAAATAAGGAAGGTATATACTATCTAGGGAGTAAGACTAGAAAGATTACGATATTCGGGAATTAAAAAAAAAGGAAAGAGATCTAAAAGATCTTTTTCCTCTCAACGATTGAACAAAAAAAAATTACATGAACTTAGATTAATAAAATATTGATATTTCTATGCAAGGATTTGGACTAATGAATTCGTTCATTTAGATTGATTGTCTCCATGTGGGATAATTCTAAAAAGAAAGGGTTTCCAAAAAACGAGAAAAAAGGATTGGGTAGGGTAGAGTAGAGGAGAGTGGAGTCAACTAGATGTATTGAATCGAATTGCTATAAGACAACCCTTGTGGATATTTCGAAGAATGATTCTCAAATTCGATGGAATCCAAGATATGAATAATTGGTTTACGTTAGGTAAGAAACACATGTATATGTTATATTAGATATTAACTAGTTATATAGGAACTAAAGATATATCTAATCCGCCCTACTACTGTGAATTTAGATAGGGCTTACAATGGAAGTCCTTCTGTTTCGGCTGTAATGTAATTTTGAATTCAATATTGAATGAATAGAGAGATTAAATCAAGAAAAACAATGAAGAATTCAAAGAATGCTTTAAAAGAAATGGAAGAACAAAAGTCGTATGGATTCACAAAAACTACGTGGATGGATAGGAACTAAAAAAGAGAGATTGAAGTAGTTTGGACGATTCAATAATATTATTACTTCAATTCGTAATTTTTAGTTGGATAAATCTTAGTGATGGAATAATAAGTTATAATTCATTGGTTGATTGTATCATTAACCATTTCTTTCTTTTGGTGTGAGGAACTTATCATGAATCCACTGATTTCTGCCGCTTCCGTTATTGCTGCTGGGTTGGCCGTCGGGCTTGCTTCTATTGGACCTGGGATTGGTCAAGGTACTGCTGCGGGCCAAGCTGTAGAAGGGATCGCGAGACAACCCGAGGCGGAGGGAAAAATCCGAGGTACTTTATTGCTTAGTCTGGCTTTTATGGAAGCTTTAACAATTTATGGACTAGTTGTAGCATTAGCACTTTTATTTGCGAATCCTTTTGTTTAATCCTAAAAAAATTACGTATTTTTTTTCGTATTTTATTTACTTGGACTTGCTGCTCTTGCTTTTTCGAATTATACGAAGCTTTCACTCCTACAATTACTTATTCGTTGGGACAATAACCTATGGGAAGGATTGATTTGAGGATGAGGCATTAGCATACTGACTCGCCTTCTTCCTTCCCTTTCTTAGTCCAATCTCGAATGGAACTTTTTTTTTAGGATTCTTACAACATATTTTTTACTCTATTTCGAATAGAAATAGGAAATTAATAAAATAAAAAAAAATAGAAAGAAATAGATAATTAGTTTTATCTATAAAAGGAGATCATATGAAAAATGTAACCGATTCTTTCATTTCTTTGGGTTACTGGCCATCCGCCGAGAGTTTCGGATTTAATACCGATATTTTAGCAACAAATCCAATAAATCTAAGCGTAGTGCTTGGTGTATTGATTTTTTTTGGAAAGGGAGTGTGTGCGAGTTGTTTATTTCAAGAATAAGTTGGATACAACCAACTGTACTTTTCTAGTTATAACTACGAAAAGGTGCATGATCCCGCGAATTACTTCTGACAAAATGAAGAAATCATATTGAAGAACCATAGCATTTCGTGATTCATTGGTAAATCAACTTTGATTCTCTATCAACCAATAATGTGGGACTATTAACATGGTTAAAACGTTTGAAGTCCAGACGTAGCATGGTACTCTTTCTACTACTATGT
>NW_026124308.1:20000-28723 GCF_025177605.1 Cucumis melo
CTACTTCAAGACCAAGTATAAAAGAAAACAAGTAAAGTATAAATCAATTTTAGAACTTTCAAATGTTAAAATTGAAACATGAAATAATTTCATTCTTTTCATTTATTAGGTGTTAGTAGGTAGAATATATATATATATAATTTATATAAAATAAAAAATATATATAAATATATTAAAGAAAGTAGATAATATTTCTAGAAATATATATCAATATTAAAATGAAATGTAAATACAATTAAGAAATTTTTTTATAAATATAGTTAAAGTTAAAATTAGATTATATTTCTAATAATATATTTAGAATATCATAAATATCTTAATATTTGGAATTTGAATATCCTTTCTACTAATATCTTATCTTCAAATAAAACAGAATTGAATTATTAGTTTATTTATATAATAAATCTAAAACTAGAGTTACAATTAATATTAAAACTAATTTATAAATTACTATTAATAAATAAGCGTCTCTTATTCAAATCATTCAAAATCTTTCCTTTCTTGACATGATATAGAAAATTTAAAACTAAAAAAAAATATATGAAAAAAAATTGCGTCCAATAGGATTTGAACCTATACCAAAGGTTTAGAAGACCTATGTCCTATCCATTAGACAATGGACGCTTTTGATTCCAATTTTTTTTTTCGTATTTTCACCTCTCTTGTTCGTAAAAAAAATGTGTGAGAATTCCGGAAATTGCATATTGAATTCAATGATGCATTACATTAACTAATACATTAGTTAAAATTTAGTTAAAATTAAGTAAATTGAAAATTTTTATTTGAGTAATTCCATTATTAATTAATTTCTATTTATAATATATATAAATTATAAGATAAGAATATTATAAGATAAGATAAGCGGATAGCGGGAATCGAACCCGCATCGTTAGCTTGGAAGGCTAGGGGTTATAGTCGACGTTGATTCATCATTTTGAACTGAACGTCTCTAATTCAAAACCGAACGTGAAACTTTGGTTTCATTCGGCTCCTTTATGGAAGATGGATAAATTCCTAAATTTATAAGATGTAAACAAAAAAAAATACCATCCATAACATCTATGTCAGCCTTTCCGTCTGAATGCATTCAAAAGGACCCGCTTTATAGATGATCCCTATACAAGAGGAGATTATAACAATCTTTCCAGTTATTTATTTCGTTCCCTATTTCTATTTAATATAATCCTTAGGAAAAGTATTTTGTTTCCGCCGAGCTAAAAAAACGATGTCGACGTCTCTAGTAAACCAAAGACATTGTTTAATAGCTATTTTGTTTTGCTTCAATCTCCCTTATACAAAGAAAAAATTGAAGATTTAGTTACGATTAGAAAAAATTCCACCTTTATCCATGGATCCCTTATTCCTTCAATTGGAAGTATTGATCCAATTCAATAAAATTATGTTTCGTAATTTCATGATCCAATTTTTTCAATTTAGAACATATTTTTGGATACAAATCACGAGAATTTTTATTTTTCCTCGAATCTTTCATCGAGAGGTAAAGGATTAAATCCTTTTAAGAAATAAAGTTTTTGATCGGAATATTAATCAACCCGAAGGATCCCTTAACTATTAAGGGATTAATAGAACGAATCGCACTTTTACCACTAAACTATATCCGCTACAATGCAATTATTGTATATAAATGGACCTTTTGTCGAAGACGAAAATAAGTCGTATTAATAAGTAATAAAAAGATCGGATCAGAAAATAATCATGAAAATTTGAGCGTTGACGTATTTTCATCAGGGCCACTAATGAGATTAGGAAAAGAGGACTCGTTTTAATTAACTAATTAACAAGTTTTTTATTCTAGTAAAGTACTAAAAAATAATAATAAGAAATCGAACCTTGATTCTATATCATCTTTTTCTGTATCATAGGAATTGAAATAATAAATCTTCTTAGGATTCTTGTTGTTTCTATTTTTTTTTTTTTCAAAAACATTTTCAAATCAAATAAATAATTTGATCTACGATTTATTGGAACAAAAAAAGCCCGGCTAGGTACTGACCAGGCCAGGCCGTGGAACTAAAAATAAAAAGAAAAGGGCTTTTCGGATGAAATAAACTAAAAAAGGTACTTTCTTTTTATTTATAAATATTTTTATGAATCTTTAATATATTGGTATTATTTATATTAGGATTGAAGATATCTCTTCTTTTGAGCCCTTATCTAATGAAATCTAATTTATCTAAATGGAATTCCTAATAAAAAAAAGTTTTTATCGATTTGATAGATATCCATCGATATATCTAGATAATTATCTATATCAATATAATGAAATTATATATCTATAAAGGGGTAGATAAAGATAATAAAGAGAGATAAAGAAGGGCTTTTTTCAAGCCTTTATTTTCTATTTTTTATACAATGTATCATAGTAATTATCCTTTTTCAATTTGGGGAGAGATGGCTGAGTGGACTAAAGCGTCGGATTGCTAATCCGTTGTACGATTTTTTTGTACCGAGGGTTCGAATCCCTCTCTTTCCGTTTCTGTCAATTACTTGGTATTTTTTTATAGTTGAGGAAAGATGTGGAATAGATAAAATGTTAAGAACATTTCAAAATCAAGCAAGGAAAAAAAATCTGATTTTGTTATTCTTCACGCCCCGGATTACGTCCCGGGTCATTAGATAGGAATCCGAAAATGAAGAGAGAAACAAAGAATATTACTACTGTATAAACAAATAGTTTGAGAGTAAGCATTACACAATCTCCAAGATCATTTTTTTTTTAAGAGAATAGATTCTCTATTTTAATCTGGTTTGACACCAAGAAATGCAGTGAAGTTATTTCTATAAATAGGAAAAAATTTTAAGAGTTGAGTCCTTGATTACTCAAAATTGGATTTCATACCCACAATTCTATATTGTGGGGGACTCGAAGAGGGTCGTTCAAAGGAAAAAAGTAAGAATAAGAAAATGAGAGTGATCCAGATTTATCATAGCTATAGAATAATTTCAATATTGGATTCAACTTAAAGCTTCAGACTGTATGTACAACTTATCTGATCTTATAACTAGTTAGAATCTTTTTTTTTTTTTTTCTAGTAAATCATGAATTTGTCTCGGACAGTATTAAAAATATTATCGAAAGCTTACAGCAGCTTGCCAAACAAAAGCTAATAGAAAAAAGAATAGAGGTATTACTGGCATAACATCTACTATTGGATTCAAAAAAGCGTAGGCCTCGGGCAATTTGGCGACGAAAAAACTACTTGAATAAAGGAAAGAATTAAGACAGATACCGATGAAACTTAAGATATTAAGCATAACAATTTTTTTTTCTTTGTTCTTGAAGATAATTGTATTTCTTTTGATTTGATTGAGTTATTAATCCCCTATTATTGCTATGATATAAGGGATAAGGGAAAAATTAATAACATAAAGTAGGTCAAAAAACCTTTCTTTGATTTGAACTCAGCCAATCAAAAATCCTTCAATTCTCAAATAAAACGAGAATAGAAGAAATCCTACTTTCATACAATATCTTAATGGAATTATATGTAATGATCAATAAATTGAGTTTAATTGGATCTATAAACGTATCAAAATCTGAGCAACAATCTAATTTATTCTATAAATATTTGTACTGGAATTGACGACTAAGCACTACCAATATTAGTGTTTATTAGTGTTGAATATAAATGGGGCGTGGCCAAGTGGTAAGGCAACGGGTTTTGGTCCCGCTATTCGGAGGTTCGAATCCTTCCGTCCCAGAGTATGCGTATTATTATTATATATAATAATAGTATATTATAAGATATATGGAAAAATATTCGATATCAGACTATAGATTGCCGTTTTAAACAACCTTATGCTTAAGAGTCTAAATATAGATCGAATGTGATTGTTCTTTATTATTTTCTTATAATGATGCATTTCAGAAATGCGAAAGCCTCTATTATTCTCTATCTCTTAAATGGTTTGTGAAACCCGAGTATTTTTTTTCTGTGGATTTCTGAATTATAAACACGAAGGTCTTGTGTTTTTGGCACTAATGGAATTGAATTAATGGTCTTAAGAAACTTAAGACCTATTTAGGGTTTAGGGTACTAAATTTTAGAGTCAAATAAAAAAAAATAGGTAGGAACAATCGTTTACTCTAGATCTGTTTGACTTTCGCCTTATACAAGATAGTCTAGCACCTCCGAAACTAGTCCAGTCCCCCGTAGGATCCTTTTTTTATTTATGATGCATCTACTCGATCTAATTGGGGGTAGATAGGAGTTAATCCATAACGGAAGATATCAATTTGAATATCTGCCCGAATCTGATTAACAAAGAATCAAGTTACATATGTAACATATTATGTATTTCTTTTCACCTCATTTTTTCGTATGTTTGTCTGTAATGAATAATTGTAAATCCAAGTAACAATTCATACATCTTTTTCACTTTATTTTAAGGAAAGATTATTGAGTCTCTTAAGTTAAATAAACTAGGCAGAAAATGCTGATATGTATGTATTGTTATTATCTATTTTTATCGTTTTATTTCTTTTTTTTTTTTTTATTTTAGATCTATCTAATTGATGGGTTAATCCCGAATATACATTTATTTATCATAATCAAATGTAATAAATCCTTTACAAAAATTTATTCAAATAATATTATAATATAATATTTAGGTAGTAAATTTTCAATCAAGTAAATCTTTTTAATTATTTCTTATGAGTCCTTGGTACTCGAAGAAGTGTTAAACTCGTGAATCCATTCTATGAAGAAATTGAAAAATGGAGATTCTTAATTATTCGTAATTAATTATTTCTTAATTGATTTTATAGAAATTTCAAAAAATCTCTCTCTATCTAGAAAATATCTATATATAGAGAAATAAATATTGCACTCATACAAAAAAATGTTATTGATACAATATATACAATAAAATATGGGTTTCAATAAATTGAAGTATTGCTAAGACTTTTTCAAAAACTACCCATGTCATAAGAGTATAGATTACTATGGACCAACTAACCCAATGACTATACATGATTCCATAAATGAATCAATTACATACCAGTTCCAAGAAATTAGAGGTTATGGTAAAACTTCGTTTAAAACGATGTGGTAGAAAGCAACGTGCGACTTGAAGGACATGATCCACTGTGGATTCTTACACCCACCATTTTATATTATATAGGAATGAAGATGCTCTTGACTCGACATAGTTTGTTCGGTTGCACTCGAGCTCTTTTTTTTTTTTAGGGTTTTTGATGTAAATAGTACATGATGGAGCTCGAGTAGAAAGTATTGATTCATTTATCAAGGGCAGAGATCTAGGGTTAGTGTCAATCAATAAGTTAAAACTACTTCGTAAGTATAGGTTCGGTATACAAATCGAAAGGATCCAATTCGAACAAGTTTCAAATTCAAACATCAAATTGGATTAAAAGTGTATCACACGAGAATCCATTATTTATATGATTCTTTGATAAAAAGGAAATCAAAAAAAATGGTATGTTGCTACCATTTTGAAACGATTAAAGATCACCGAAGTAATGTCTAAACCCAATGATTCAAGGAAAGGATAAAGGATCCCGGAACAAGTAAAAATCTTTTTCAATTGTCTCAATAACTAAACTAGATCAGAATGAAGAATCGAAATAGATTCTAACGGAGACAGGCAAAAATAAAGAGGTTAGAGACCGCTCAATAAATGAAATGCTTAAGCTTAAGGGTTTTTTTTCCTTTGCGTGAGAGTTATCCAACTTGAGTTATGGGGATAAGAATGAGTTTTTTTTTTCAAAAGAAAAACAAAAGAATAAGAAAAAAATTTTTAAATCATAGTCTAATTGATTTAATAATCTATAGATCTATTTGACATTAATTAGAATTCTATACATAACTTTGAATTTCCTCGAGCCGTACGAGGAGAAAACTTCTTATACGGTTCTGGGGGGGGTACTTAAAATTTACATCTATCCCAATGAGCCGTTTATCGAATCATTGCAATTGATGTTCGATGCCGAAGAGAAGGAAGAGATCTTCGTAAAGTGGGTTTTTATGATCCGATAAAGAATCAAACCTATTTAAATGTTCCTGCTATTCTATATTTCCTTGAAAAGGGTGCTCAACCTACAGGAACTGTTCATGATATTTTAAAGAAGGCAGGTGTTTTTACGGAACTTCACCTTAATCAATAACCGAAATTCCATTTTTATTAATGAAATAAAAAAACGAGGGTGTGATAACTTAACTTGTATATAGCTTTGACTAACCTTTTCTTTAGTATTTCCCCCTCTCTCTTGTTCTATTCATACTATACACTTATTACCTTAAAATTGCGTCTTCGCTAATGAAAAAATCGATTTTTATTTTATTGATATAAATTGATCTAAGATGAATAGAAAAAAAATATATCGGGTTTATTCAATCCACAAACCCGATATATTTTTTTCTACTTCTTCCTTAATTTCTTCTTTCGCCTACATCTTTTATGTCTATCTATGTTGATTATCTCTATAGTGCCAATCTAAGTACGTAGTTTTTTTTAATTCTTTTCTATTATTTTAATAGAATTTATTATTATTAGAATATTTTCTCTTATTCTATTTTGTTAACTTTATCTAGTTAAATATAGTTATTCAACTCAAATTGTTATTTCCATTTGTTTTTTATTCATTTATAATTCTTTTGTTTTGTCCATTATAGGCGTTTTTCATTATTCACATTAATATTGACAACAGTGTATCAAACAAATATAATCCGATTGTGTATAAATGAAGCTAGTTATCTCCCTTTCATGACCCTTGCTTTTCACGCACATGATGGTCTCATTGTATTTTTTGTGATACAAAAAATTACTTTTGTGTAAGTGATATAAGAAGTTTTTTTTATTGCAATATTTTGATTACGTCATCTAATTTCATTTCTTTTGTTATTTTGATTCCGATTGTATCTACACAGAAAAATTTTTCATATTTTGGGGTTGCTAACTCAATGGTAGAGTACTCGGCTTTTAAGTGCGGCTAGCATCTTTTACACATTTCTATGAAGTAACAGATTCGTCCATACTATCGGTAGAGTTTGTAAGACCGCGACTGATCCTGAAAGGAATGAATGGAAAAAGCAGCATGTCGTATTAATGGAAAATTCTAGTAATATTTTTACCTTACTAGATTAGGCCAAACTTGTTTGAATTCTTGATGCGGAAAAAAAAGTAAAGTCGGGTCGAATGAATAAATG
This sequence comes from Cucumis melo, assembly GCF_025177605.1. Classification (NCBI taxonomy): domain Eukaryota; kingdom Viridiplantae; phylum Streptophyta; class Magnoliopsida; order Cucurbitales; family Cucurbitaceae; genus Cucumis; species Cucumis melo. The sequence continues at coordinate 27,191 of NW_026124308.1, forward strand.
GATAGGGCACTATGCTCCAATTATAGAGAAATAAAAAGTAACGGGCTTATGTTCTTAATTTGAATGATTCGCCGATCTAATTAGACGTTAAAACTATATTAGTGCTTGATGCGGGAAGGACTTTTCTTATGAGTGAGTTATCCATTTTTTTCTAAGTCCTAACTATTAGTTACTCTACGTTATGAGGTAGAGGGGAATGTGTAGAAGAAGCAGTATATTGATAAAGAGTTTTTTTCCAAAATCAAAAGAGCGATTGGGTTGAAAAAATAAAGGATTTCTAACCATCTTTTTTATCCTAAAATAGAAACCAATTAGATGACAAAAGAAAAGAGAGGATAGAGAGTCCGTTGATAAGTCTTACCTATTTACGAGGTATCTATTATTATTCTTTATTTTACTGTAATACCTTGTTTTGACTGTATCGCACTATGTATCATTTGATAACCCAATAAATCCCATTATCGTATCCCCAGTTCAAATGAAATTTTAAATGGCGGAATTTAAAGGATATTTAGAACTTGAGAAATCTCGGCAACGTGACTTCCTATACCCACTTATCTTTCGGGAGTATATTTACGCATTTTCTCATGATCATTTTTTAAATGGATCCATTTTGTTGGAAAATTCTGGTTATGACAAAAAATCCAGTTTACTAATGGTAAAACATTTAATTACTCGAATGTATCACCAGAATCATTTTTTTTTTTTGTCGACTAATTATTATAACAAAAATCCTTTTTGTGGGTACAATAACAATTTGTATTCTCAAATGTTATCAGAAGGGTTTGCAGTCATTGTGGAAATTCCATTTTCCCTACGATTAGTATCTTCCTTAAAAGAAGAAGAAATCGCAAAATCTTATAATTTACGATCAAGTCATTCAATATTTCCTTTTTTAGAGGATAAATTCCCACATTTAAATTATGTGTCAGATGTATTAATACCCTATCCCCTCCATCTGGAAATTTTAGTTCAAATCCTTCGCTCCTGGGTGAAAGATGCCTCTTCTTTTCATTTATTACGGTTCTTTTTTCACGAGTATTGTAATTTGAATAGTCTTAGTACTTCAAAAAAATTGATTTCTTTTTTTTCAAAAAGAAATCGAAGATTAGTCTTGTTCCTATACAATTCTTATGTATGTGAATACGAATCCATTTTCCTTTTTCTACGTAACCAATCTTCTCATATACGATTAACTTCTTATAGGGGCTTTTTTGAGCGAATATATTTCTATGGAAAAATCGAACATCTTGTCAAAGTGTTTGCTAATTATTTTTCGGCTATCTTACGGATCTTCAAGGATCCTTTGATACATTATGTTAGATATCAAGCAAAATCTATTCTGGTTTCAAAAGATACGCCACTTCTTATTAATAAGTGGAAATATTACTTTGTCAATTTATGGCAATGTCATTTTTATGTGTGGTCACAACCAGAAAGGATCTATATAAACCAATTATCCAAGCGTTCTCTTGACTTTTTGGGCTATATTTCAAGTGTTCGATTAAATACTTCAGTGGTATGGACTCAGAT